>NC_030852.1:9211273-9218558 GCF_000208745.1 Theobroma cacao
TAGTATATATATATATATATATATATATATATATATATATATATACATATGTAAATGTGTGTGTTATAGCAAATTGATGGACAATGATTTATGGTTATAATGTACGTAAAATTTGACACATTGTACTTTGAGAATTTTCATGAATTTTTTATTGATTTTATTAGTTTAGCAGGATGGCTTTTTGTTGAGTGAGGAAAAATGTTTTTCTTGTTGCCCCGTTTTCGTTGCAGCGAAATTTATGCCCACTGCAGGGAGAAACTCTCGGGTTTGGAGGGGTTTTAAATAGGAATGAACTAAATTGCATTGTTTTGAAACAAGTACATCATGATTTTAAATTCTCCCTAATTGTTGCTTGTTTCCTTCCTTGTTCACTCACTGGGTTTATACTCACCATTTTCAAATTCATGTTTTCAGATCACGAGGTAGCCGATAATTAAGACGAGTTGTCCGTGTAAACCTGTGTCCATTTTTGGGTAGGTGCCTCAGCATTCGGTAGCGTATATTCATCCGTGTCCCTCCGTTGGAAGTCGAGCATTATTTTGTTATGTATGAATGAACTTAATGTAAATTTTAAATGAGTAATGCCAGTACGAGTTGGCAATGTATGAGTTGGCAATGTATATCACTATTTTGATTCAAAGTTATGAAATATGACTTAGTGATAATAGATGGAATTATAAGTAAGATAAATAATTGGCTTGCTTGGGTTTAGTGGATTACGTCCATTGGACCCATGCGCCGGTCATGGCCCAGAATCTGGGTCGTGACAATTTTGGTATCAGAGCCCTAGGTTTGTCTAGGTCCTAGGACTTCCATTTGTTGGTCCAGCAGAGTGTCGGGTTTTTATGTGGGAACTTCGGTTTTGAAGTGTGAATCGTGACACATTTTACAACCAAATGACCGCATAGATTCCCTATCTTAGAAACCACCTTTTGCCTTAAGTATGATTATAATATGTGTTTAATAACAGGTGTTTGCTCTTGTCTAGGTAAGAATGCCACCTAAGACACGAGCCGCCTCAAGACTGGTAGGGGAGCAAGATGCTCCCATTGAGATGGCAGATAGACCATGGGCATCCACCCGGAGAGGCCGAGGTAGACGTGGCAGGGTCACTAGGCCGGTGAAGTCGGATACGCCTATGAGTAGGCAAGATGAGGGACAGTCCTCAGGTGATGTAGATAGACACCCAACTGGGGGTATTACTATTGAGGATTTGGCGGCAAGCCTACAGGGAGTTAATCAGGTTGTAAAGATGATGGCGACCCGTATGGAGGATATACAGAGGGTAGTAGAGGGGAGACCTACAGTACAAGAATCTCCTAGCTCTCAAGGATAGGCCGATCGCCAATATCGTGAGGTGAAGAGGGGTAACTTAGAGATTTCTCTTCCCGATTTCTTAAAGCTTAAGCCTCCATCATTTTCACGGTTTGATGCATAAGAAAAACCCTAAGTTTTCCTAGATAAGATGGAGAGGATATGTAAAGCTTTGGGATGCTTTAGTGTTCGATCACTCGAGTTAGCCGCCTTTCGATTAGAGGATGTGGCGTAGAAATGGTATAGCTCCTTGTGTAGAGGCAGATCGACAAATGCAAAACCATTGTCTTGGAGTGAGTTTAGTGCAACCTTCTTGGATTGGTTCCTACCACTCAGTGTACGTAATGCCAGAGCCAGAGAGTTTGAAAATTTGGTACAGACTTCGAGTATGACAGTGTTGGAGTATGACATCAAGTTTACACATTTGTCTCGCTATACTCCCTACCTCGTTTCTATTGAGGAGATAAAGATTCAAAGATTTGTGGATGGGTTAGTAGAGCCACTGTTTAGGACTGTGGCATCTCGAGATTTCACAACCTATTCCGCAGTAATAGATTGTGCTCAGCACATTGAGATGAGGACTAGTGAGAGTAGGGCTGCGAGGGATAGGGCATAGAGGGCCAAAACTGAGGGTTATCAAGGTCGGAGAGATTTCAGTAGTGGTGGTTCGTCTTCTAACCGTCAGGGTCCACAGAGAGATTTACGATTATCCCAACAGAGGAGTGACCTGCCTAGTTCTAGTGTTGGGATAGGACAGAGAACTTTCAATGGTAGGAGACAACAAGATTCGAGACAAAGTAGTCAAGTCACCCACCCTTGTGATATTTGTGGCAGATGACATAGTGGACGATGTTTCCTTACTACAAGAACTTGTTTCGGGTGCGATCAACCTAGGCATATTAGGAGAGATTGTCCGAGGGCTCATCAATCACAAGATTCTGCTCGTGGTTCCACCCAGTCAACTTCGTCTACTCCTTCAGTTGCTGCCTCATCTGGCCGGGAAGCTAGTGGATCGAGGGGTAGAGGTGCTGGTACTTCCTCTCAGGGCAGGCCATCTAGGTCCGGACATCAGAGTTCTGTTGGTAGAGGCCAGACAAGGGTGTTTGCTTTAACACAGCAGGAGACCCAAACATACAATGCCGTGGTCTCAAGTATTCTTTCAATTTGTGATATGAATGCTCGGGTACTATTTGATCCTGGTGCTACTCATTCTTTTATCTCTCCATATTTTGCATCTCGGTTAGGTAGAGATCGTGTTAGGAGAGAGGAACAATTAGTAGTGTCTACTCCTTTAAAGAAGATATTTGTGGCCGAATGGGAATATGAGTCCTATGTAGTACGAGTCAAGGACAAGGACACTTAGGTGAATTTGGTGGTGTTAGACACCTTAGATTTTGATGTGATCTTGAGGATGGATTGGTTGTCACCCTGTCATGCTAGTGTGGACTGTTATCATAAATTGGTTAGATTTGATTTCCCCGGTGAATCATCATTTAGTATTCAGGGGGATAGGAGTAATGCTCCAACCAATTTGATATCGGTCATTTCTGCCAGAAGGTTAATACGACAGGGTTATATAGGTTACTTGGCTGTTGTAAGGGATACTCAAGCGAAGGTTGGAAATGTAAGTTGAGTGTTAATGGTGAAGGAGTTCGTGGATGTATTTCCCGAGGAGCTACCAGGTTTACCTCTCGAGCGGGAGATTGAATTTTGCATAGATTTAATTCCTGACACTAAACCTATATCCATACCCCATATAGAATGGCATTGGCAGAGCTCAAAGAGCTTAAGGATCAATTAGAGGAATTGTTGGATAAAGGCTTCATTCGTCCTAATGTATCCCCATGGGGAGCACTAGTGTTATTTGTGAAAAAGAAAGATGGGCACTTAGGTTGTGCATTGATTATCGACAGCTTAATAAAGTAACGGTGAAGAATAAATATCCTCTCCCAAGGATAGATGATTTATTTTATCAACTACAAGGAGCACAATGTTTCTCTAAGATAGATCTGCGATCTGGGTACCATCAGTTGAGAATCCGAAACGAAGATATACCCAAGACCGCATTTTGAACAAGATATGGGCACTATGAGTTCTTAGTGATGTCATTTGGGCTCACAAATGCTCTTGCAGCCTTCGTGGATTTGATGAACCAAGTGTTCAAGCCTTATTTGGATAAGTTTGTGGTGGTGTTTATTGATGACATCTTGATATATTCAAAGAGCCGAGAAGAGCATGAGCAGCATCTTAAGATAGTGCTCCAAATTTTGAGAGAACATCGATTGTATGCTAAGTTCTCCAAGCGTGAGTTTTGGCTTGAAAGTGTTGCATTGTTAGGGCATGTGGTATCTAAGGATGGGATACAAGTTGATTCAAAGAAAATTGAAGCAGTGGAAAAATGGTCAAGGACAAAATCAGTTACGGAGATTAGAAGCTTTGTGGGTTTAATTGGCTATTATCGTCGCTTTGTGAAGGACTTCTCCAAAATAGTTGCCCCTCTGACTAAGCTGACACATAAAGATACAAAATTTGAGTGGTCTGATGCTTGTGAGAATAGTTTTGAGAAGCTTAAAGCATGTCTCACCATAGCTCTAGTGTTAAGCCTACCGCAAGGCACATGGGGTTATACGGTGGTTTGTGATGCATTGGGGGTTGGTTTAGGATGTGTATTAATGCAACATGGGAAGGTGATTGCGTATGCATCTAGGCAACTTAAAAGGCATGAGCAGAATTACCCCATACACGATTTGGAAATGGCAGCAATCATGTTTGCCTTAAAGATTTGGAGACATTACTTGTATGGTGAGACTTGCGAGATATACACGGACCACAAAAGTCTGAAGTATATATTTCAGCAGAGGGATCTTAACTTACGGCAACGTAGATGGATGGAGTTGCTAAAGGATTATGATTGTACTATTCTTTATCATCCCGGTAAGCCCAATGTAGTGGCGGATGCCTTGAGTCGAAAATCAATGGGAAGCTTGGCACATATTTCTACTGATAGGAGATCCTTGGTTAGAGAGATCCATAGCTTGGGAGACATAGGTGCGCGTTTGGAAGTTGTGGAGATAAATGCTTTGCTAGCACATTTTAGAGTGAGGCCTATTTTAATGGACCGGATTAAGGAAGCACAAAGTAAAGATGAGTTTGTGACTAAGGCCTTAGAGGATCCTCAGGGTAGGAAAGGAAAAATGTTTACTA
This sequence comes from Theobroma cacao, assembly GCF_000208745.1. Classification (NCBI taxonomy): domain Eukaryota; kingdom Viridiplantae; phylum Streptophyta; class Magnoliopsida; order Malvales; family Malvaceae; genus Theobroma; species Theobroma cacao. Next base: position 9,215,792 of record NC_030852.1, read on the forward strand.
AAGGCACAGATGGAGTGTTGAGGTATGGAAGCAGACTTTATGTACCTGATGGTGACGGGTTGAGGAGAGAAATATTGGATGAAGCTCACATGGCAGCTTATGTGGTACATCCAGGGGCTACAAAGATGTATCAAGATTTGAAAGAGGTGTATTGCTGGGAAGGACTTAAGAGAGATGTAGCTGAGTTTGTCTTCAAGTGCCTGGTTTGTCAGCAGGTTAAGGCCGAGCATCAAAAGCCTGCAAGACTACTACAACCATTACCAGTACCCGAGTGGAAGTGGGAACATATTGCTATGGACTTTGTAACGGGTTTGCCTCGAACTAGTGGGGGATATGATTCAATTTGGATAGTAGTAGACCGGTTAACAAAGTCAGCTCATTTTCTTCCGGTTAAGACTACTTACGAGGCTGCCCAATATGCTCGAGTTTATGTGGATGAGATAGTACGACTACATGGTATTCCCATTTCTATAGTATCTGACAGAAGAGCTCAGTTTACTAGTAGGTTTTGGGAAAAGTTGCAAGAAGCATTGGCCACTAAGTTGGATTTCAGCACAACTTTCCACCTTTAGACTGATGGACAGTCTGAACGGACCATACAGACATTGGAGGATATGTTGAAGGCTTGTGTGATAGACCTTGGTGTCAGGTGGGAGCAATATCTACCCTTAGTGGAATTTCCCTACAACAACAGTTTCCAAACTAGCATCCAAATGGCACCATTTTAGGCATTATTGGACGGAGATGTAGGTCACCCATTGGATGGCTAGAGGTAGGAGAAAGGAAACTTTTGGGGCCTGAGTTGGTGTAAGATGCCACTGAAAAAATACGCATGATCTGTCAGAGGATGTTAACAGCACAAAGTAGACAAAAGTCATATGCTGATAACCGACGGAGAGACTTGGAGTTCCAAGTAGGAGATCATGTATTTTTGAAAGTTTCGCCAACTAAAGGGGTAATGAGGTTTGGCAAGATAGGGAAGTTAAGTCCTCGGTATATAGAACCCTTCGAGATCTTAGAAAGGGTTGGAGTAGTGGCATATCATTTGGCATTACCGCCAAACCTTTCGAATATCCATCCCATGTTCATGTGTCCATGCTTAGGAAGAACAAACCAGATCCATCACATGTAATACGGTATGAAACCATTCAGTTGCAAGATGATCTAACATATGAGGAACAACCGATAGCTATCCTTGATAGGCAAGTTAAAAAGCTCCGTTCAAAGGATGTAGCCTCAGTGAAAGTGTTGTGGCGGAATCACACTAGTGAGGAGGTAACGTGGGAAGCTGAGGATGACATGCGGACAAAGCATCCACACCTCTTCGATATGTAAAGGTAACCCACTCTACATTGAGTTTAAATTCGAGGACCGAATTTTTATTAGTGGGGGAGAATGTGAGACCCTGTCAAGCTCGATTAAAAGACGGTATTATACCGAGTGGTACAACTAAGTTCAATCGAGCCTTGAACTAGTTCAAATAGAAATTCTAAAAGGAAATTGAAAATTTTGAAACCCACAGAATGGCTTAGAATAGTGATTCGGAGTTCAAGGTCCAGTTTGGAGTCCATCAAGAAAATTGACCGATTAAGGACAAAACGATCATTTTACCATTGGATGATTAAATGGAGATTTCTAGCCAAGATTTGATCACATTTGACCAAGAATAATTATATGAAATATAATTATGATTATTGGAGTATAAAATGATCTTTTGCAGTGAAAAATTATGATTCCCGATATTTTTGGAGTACAAAGGCAAAATGGTAATTTTGCCAGTAGAGGACTAAACGAGAATTTTTAAAAAAATAATTTTTTTATCCCATTTGGTTAATATTGATCAATATTAGTGTTATTTGAGGTTGAAAAGTAGAAATAATGTGATTCTGGTACATTTCGGAGTATAGGGGCAAAATCGTAATTTTTTCACCTCGAGGGCAAATCGGTAAATTTTTCGCCCTAGCACTTGCCAAGACCAAGGGATTTTAAATGTTGTAGGATTGGATAAATACCAGAATAATTATGGTGGAAAATTAAGAATAAAAAGTCAAAAAGTTAAAAATTGGGCCAATAAGCATGTGACACGTGGCATGCTTGATTATTTTATTATTTTCTATAGAAATCAACCCATTAAATCCGCAATTCTCTCACCATATTCGGCCTAGACAACCAGCAACAAGAAAAAATTAAAAACAAAGGGAAAAACAAGAATACCTAGGTGAAAATTCAAAGAAAAAATGAAGAAATCAAGGAAACAAGCTGGGTAAGTTAAAATTTCTTTAATTCTCCTTGATACCTAGCTTACCCATGCTTTTGTTCTTGATTTCCATGGTTGAATATTGAGTTATCATGATGAATTCAATTCTGAAAAATGCGTATGGAAGAGGAATTGTTGTTGGAATAATTTGATTTTAGACTATGTTAGTGTTTAGGGATAGTTAAACATGGTTATGAACAAAAACACAAAAGAAATATTCAATTTCTCTAGGGTTCCTTGTTGGTCGAACCATGAGGGCTGAATATCAGTGGGGGATTGTTTTTATTATAGGAAAAAATGAATTAATTTACAGGTGATTTGGACACAATCGCCAATTAATCGGGTGATCGATCGAATTTAATCGATACCGCGATTAAGCGGTAATCGAACGTATTTTTGCATTTACATATCAAGCATTAGTAACTTAAATTAGTTTATATCAATTTAAGGACAATATAGTAAATTCCTTGACTTTGTTATTTGTCAAGGTAGTGAGACGTCCGGAAAAGG
>NC_030852.1:9218746-9224069 GCF_000208745.1 Theobroma cacao
TTTTGAACAAAGTGTTTGAATGATTTTATGCAATTTTTCATGAAAATGAATGCCTTGGGAACAAGCTTTTGAGAAAAGGTTTATGTTATGAAATGTGGTTATTATGGATTTCTATGTGGCTGCATTATGTTGATATACATATATGCTTGAATATAATGTTGTGTAATTATGTTGACTCGGCTATGTGCGAGTAGGGAGTGTGCATAAGCCGAGGATGACCCGGTTATGTGTGAGTAAGGAGTGTGCATAACCCGGTGATGACCCGATTATGTGTGAGTAGGGAGTGCGCATAATGCAGTGACGACCCAGCCATGTGCGAGTAGGGAGTGCGCATGAGCTGATGATGATGATGATGAGCTGGTGATGATAAAGATGGGTTGGTGACATGATGATGATGGGTATATACGCATATATATATATACATATGTAAATGTGTGTGTTATAGCAAATTGATGGACAATGATTTATGGTTGTAATGTACGTAAAATTTGACACATTGTACTTTGAGAATTTTCATGAATTTTATGTTGATTTAATTAATTTAGCAGGATGGCTTTTTGTTGAGTGAGGAAAAATGTTTCTCTTGTTGCTCCGTTTTCACTACAACGAAATTCATGCTCGCTGCAGCGATAAACTCTCGAGTTTGGAGGGGTTTTAATAGGAATGAACTAAATTGCATTGTTTTGAAACAAGTGCATCATGATTTTAAATTCTCCCTAATTGTTGCTTGTTCCCTTCCTTGTTCACTCACTGGGTTTGTACTCACCATTTTCAAATTCATGTTTTCAGATCACGAGGCAGCCGATAATTCGGATGAGGTGTCCTTGTAGACCTGTGTCCATCTTTTGGTAGGTGTCTCGGCATTCGATAGATGTATATTCATCCGATTCCCTCCGCTGGAAGTCGAGTATTATTTTGTTATGTATAGATGAACTTAATGTAAATTTTAAATGAGTAATGCCAGTACGAGTTGGCAATGTATATCACTATTTTGATTCAAAGTTATGAAATATGACTTAGTGATAATAGATGGAATTATAAGATAAATAATAGGCTTGCTTGGGTTTAGTGGATTACGTCCATTGGACCCATGCGCCGATCATGGCCTGGAATCTGGGTCGTGACAGATACCCACACATAGAGATGAATGTTGGTGTTTTAAATGTATGTATATATACATATATATGGAATTGATTTTGTAAACCAACTAAAGTGAAGGATTATTCTTAGTGATTTAAGATCTGAACTTAATGTGCTTGATAAGTTGTATAAATGATACAATATTAAAGATTCATCAGAAATTGAGTTATGATGATATAACGAATTTCAGAGCAATTGTTAAGGGAAGAATATAAAGGAATTGGAATCTATAGTGTGATTAAGCCATGCAAGGTGGATTAACATATTTGAGATCTAAAAACCAATGAAGTGTCAAGATATAGTTATATCAAAATTACCATATGGCAATAGTGCAATAGATGGAGAATAAATGGTGATAGTACTGTAATGTGAGTATTTGGGTGATTGATTAAGGAAGACAAAATTTAACATTTGCCCATGATGAACGAAAAGTTCAAAGAATGAATAATTTTAGTATATTCGGAGGTATGGCGGATTAAAATTAACAAGAATTTGATAGATATGGACAATTAGAATTAACAAGAATTAGAGGGTAAATGGAAGGGCTTACAATTAGAGTTAAAGATCAACAAGTGAATTGCCTTTCTACATGATGTGAATTAGATCAGCTTAAGAATGATATAAAAGTGTAAATTTTTTGAGCATGAAGCTAATGGAGTTGTGAGAAAATCCGAATAGCATAAATGCAAGGTAAGGATGGAGTATGTGAGGATAATTAAAAGATTTAACTTCCCCCAAATGTTGAATATATATGTAGGAATGAACATGGTATGCTCATAACGTAAAATGTTATGCAATACTTGTATGGGAACAAGATGAATGAATATTGAGAAACTTGATGAGAATTGAAGTAAAGAGATAGTGATATGATGAAACAATCGTTGAAGGGTATTATTGTTCTAGTTCAAGAATGATAATAGACATAAGTTATGCACTGGCCATGTGAAGGTTTATATTGCGATCAAAATGAAACATGATGTGTAGATTCAAATTCTATGCAAGGAGTAAAGTGACAAAATCTTCGAGTATATTAATTGCCATACGTTGATATGAATTCGAGTATATTAATTACCCGATACCTCAATATAGAGGCCAATATGACTTTATCGATAAGACGAAGGTCAATTGAAGCTAATTTAAGTGTAAAGTGTGGTAAAAAGTGAGAAGAATACTTTGAAATAAAATATTTTGTACGTAAAAAAAATAATATTATATTTTTAACGAAGTTAAAGGTGATTTGGAAGTGAACAAAGGCAAAGCAAGACACTTTGGAAGTAGAGACGGTAAGTGGAAAATTTTGAAAAAAAATAATATTAAAATAATTTTGATGCAAGAACGGGTTACATCATGTGAGGTATAGGTTAAGTTTAAGTGGGGGAGACAAAAATACAAATATTGCATATCATGAATAAAATAATATTTTATTCATTTTTATTATATTATATTATATTATTTTGATAGTGGAATTTTTGGTCACATGTAAATTTGAATGAAGTGAAATTAATTAGCCAAGTTAATGAGGTTGTGTGGGAGGATGGAAAGGTGCATGTGAGCTTACTATTACATGCAAATGATTGCATGCAAAGATGTGACTTAAATGGTGAACATATGGGACCCCCACAATGTGACACAAAAATTACAAAAAAAGAAAAAGGATAAGAACAAAGTAACAAAAAGTTTGATGTCATGCATGGAAAAAGGGTAGAAAGAAATATTTTTGCATGCATTACAAGTGGAAAGGAAAGCCAACACATGCATAGATACGTGTAAGGTTAAGGCATGAAATTGTTATGTGTTGCATGTGACTTTATTGGCTAAAAACAAGATGAGATAAAATAAGGAGAGATATAATGCATGCAAGACAAGTGTATAAGGTGGCATATGCATGGGAAATAAATAGTTAAAGGAAGCATGGAAAATCTAGCATGCATGACACATGGCAACAAGGAAGAGAAAAGAAATAAATATATAGTTGCAAGTAATGTCATTGGCCGAGGAGGAGGCCAAATGGAAAATAAGGTGGGAAGGTTGCATGAAAGACTATTGGACACAAATAAGGTAGTATTAAGTGAAAATAAATTAAAGAATGGATATGGATAATAAATCAGGATTGCTAACCAATAACAAAGGAAAGAAATTGGTGCATGGAAAACAATAGGTTGGAAAAATGGCCAAATGAAATAAAAAGGTAAATATGCACATCTGTTGTGATTGGTCCAAGAGGGTGGTCAAATAAATAACCAATAAAAAATAAAACAAAGAGAAAATGGATGGGAAAAGGGTGGATATACAACTAAGGAAAGACAACACCCATCGTTTCAAAAGATTTTTTGAAACCGTGAGGGGGGGAAAGGATTTCTTTCCTTTTCTTCCAACTTACCCATCCTTTGATCTTAGAATCTAAAAAAAAAACAAAATACACCTGCACCCATGTTTTAAAGAGTGATTCAAGGACATTTCATCACTAAAGGAATCTTCAATATTCAAGAGAGAAACTATGGGGTGTTGATGGACATGTAAAACTTGGTTTCAAGATTCAAGAGAAACAAGGTAAGGATTGTGGTTTTAGTTTGAATGTTCTTTGAAAAATGGGCTGATAACAATGAGAAATGTTTTGTGGTAGCAAAGATTAGCTTGATTGGAAGGCTTATAGTTGCATGCATGTAACCAAGCTATTGTGGAATGGTGGATTTGAAGTGTAATCTTGCATTTTTAGTCTTAAGGTTGATAGGAAATCTTGGAAATTTTTTTATGAGTTATTGTGGCACCTTGATGATTAAAGCTTTGGAGAAATATTGAGGTTGCATGCAAGTTCCAAGCCATCACAAAGGTAAAACATGCAATGTGAATTTGATTGCGATGCCTTAGGAACGGTTAGGTGGAATGTTTGTATTAGGAGATATATGTGGAAATAATTAGTTCTTGAATGAGACAGGGGAATAAAGAATGGGATATAGAAGCATAGAGCAAAGTTTGGGTAGCAAGTGTGGGATAGAATAAATTGCAAAGTTGCTAAGCATTTTGGATTTAATTGTTGCTAGAAAATTGGCAAGTAAAGGATAGTTGCCATGGGTGTAAATCAAGAAGGATAATGGTTAAAAAACAAGTCATATTGATTGATTAAAAATATAAAGAATTTAATTAATGAAGTCATATCTCGCCAAGAAAGGTGGGTAAAAGGTGTTTACCTCAAAAGGTTCTATACTATTATCATATGTATAGTAATTTGTCAACAATTTGTTCAATGTCATTGTGGAAAGCATGAGTTGCTAGAAAATGATAAGTGGTTTAATTACCTATTTGTGAAAGATTTATACACTGTTATTGTGGAAACCATGAGCTGGTAGAAAAGTATACATGATTGTGAATGCAAATAAATTTCAAAATTGCCTTTATGTACTACATATGCTATATATGTAAAGCATTTTAGAAACTGGGAAACAAACCTTTTGCAATGCTTTTACATGAAATCGTGCCTTGCGTATTTGTCCATCATGCATGTTTAGTTGCACATGCTAAACGGCCAAATTTTATGTTTATCATTCTTAATTTAAATTCAAACCTTATACAAGAGTTTTACTGTCACGACCCAATTTCTCGGGCCATCATTGGCGCATGAGCTCAATGAGCATAGCTCACTACGCCCAAGCAAGCCTATCCATTTACCTTTGCTTAACAAATTTATCATATCATGCATACACACACACCCTTTTTCGGGTGTGAACATAGCCAAAACACAATGGCATTATTGATAATAATATACATGCACTATAACAGTCATGTATTTAGCAATTTAAATTGCATACACATATTCACATTGTTAGATTGTATTCACAATACAAAAAGACCCATGATTTCCAGCGGAGACATTTACAATTAAAAGGGATTACTATCGAATGTTAGACACATACCCAGGAGATGCATTTCGGGGACTCCTCGATCTAGGGTTCAATAGTCACCTGATCTGAAAACATGAATTTTTATAAAACGTGAGCACAATACTCAGTGAGTGAACAAGAAAGAGAACAAGCATACCATAAGAAATGTTTATCGAAATCATGATGCATTCATTTTCTCAAAACCATGCCATTGTTTTAGCTCCTTTAAACCCCTCATGTAAACCCCACATGAGTTAATCACTTTACAAAAATCCATGCTCAACTATGGTACCAAAGAAATGGGA
>NC_030852.1:9224926-9232022 GCF_000208745.1 Theobroma cacao
TCATTTGGTGCACTAGCACCGAAAATTTTTCTACATAACCGTTTAACCTTAATTCATCATTTTCCTAGCCATTTTCCTTGAAATAAAAACAATCCCCCATTGATATTCAGCCCTCATGGTTCGACCAACAAGGAACCCTAGAGAAATTGAATATTTCTTTTGTGTTTTTGTTCAAAACCATGCTTAACTATCCCTAAACACTAACATAGTCTAAAATCAAATTATTCCAACAATTCCTCTTCCATACCCATTTTTCAGAATTGAATTCATCATGATAACTCAATATTCAACATGGAAATCAAGAACAAAAGCATGGGTAAGCTAGGTATCAGGGAGAATTAAAGAAATTCTAACTTACCTAGCTTGTTTCCTTGATTTCTTCACTTTTTCTTTGAATTTTCACCTAGGTTTTCTTGTTTTTCCCTTTGTTCTTGTTGCTGATTGCCTAGGCAGAATATGGTGAGAGAATTGGGGATTTAATGGGCTGATTTCTATAGAAAATAATAAAATAATCAAGCATGCCACGTGTCACATGCTTATTGGCCCAATTTTTTAACTTTTTAACTTTTTTTTCTTAATTTTCCACCACAAATATTCTGGTACTTATCCAATCCTACCACAATTAAAATCCCTTGGTCTTGACAAGTGCTGGGGTGAAAAATTTACCGATTTTCCCCCGAGATAGAAAAATCACGATTTTACCCCTATACTCCGAAATGTACCGGAATCACATTATTTCTACTTTTCAACCTCAAATAACACTAATATTGATCAATATTAACCAAATGGGGCAAAAATCGTTTTATAAAAATTCTCGTTTAGTCCTCTAGTGGCAAAATTATCATTTTGCCCTTGTGCTCCAAAAATACCGAGAATCACAATTTTTCACTGCTAAACATCATTTTATACTCCAATAATCATAATTATATCTCATATAATTATTCTTGGTCAAATGTGATCAAATCTTGGCTAAAAATCTTCATTTTATCATCAAATGGTGAAATGACCATTTTGTCCCTAATCGGTCAATTTTTCTGATGGACTCCAAATTGGACTTTGAACTCCGAATCACTATTCTAAGTCATTCTGTGGGTTTTAAAATTTTTAAATTCCTCTTAGAATTTCTATTTGAACTAGTTCAAGGCTCGAATTAACTTAGTTGTACCACTCGGTACAATACCGTCTTTTAATCGAGCTTGACAGGGTCTCACATTTACACCATGCGTTCAATGTGAACAAAGTTTCTAAAGGTGGCTGTATTTTGTTTTCAAAATGATTGTAAGTTAAATATTTTGAAAACATTGTGTTAAATTATGAAAATGGTTTTGACAAATCAAGAGAATTATGAGTAGGTTTGAATGTCACATCGGGATAGTGTGACCTTTGTGCATAAGTGAACTCTAGCTAGAGATATTTTTAGGCCATCAATGGGTTGGGAATATATGTGGCAACACCACGGGCTATGATTATACGTAGCAAGGCCACGAGCTATCGTACGTGGTTGCGACCACATGATTAATGATGATGCTCCTTTTTAGGCCAACATCATTGAGATTTGCATGGCATAAGGAACTTGGGGAAAGGGCCCCCAAGATTTTATTATGTGGAATGTTAGCTTTAAAAGTATTATAGTTTTGATTATGACAAAATGATTAAATTTGCTTGAACATTATTTGAGTAATCTTTGACAAATTCTTGAAATGATTTAACTCCCATACATTTGTTTTTACATAGACACAAGCTTGACTCTTGAAGTTATTGACCTATATCTATAAGCTTGTATGACTTAGGTGTATGAGTGCTTATGATTCTCATTCATTAAAGTTTGATTTAAAGAGTAAAGGAAAATCTTGATGCACTCATTAAGGGGGAGTTTTGAATATCTTGTTTAATGATAAAAAAAGAAAAAAAAAAGAAGGAAGACAAAATTAAATAGATTTAAATAGGTCTTCATGTTTAATTTATGTCTGTGATGCTCAGTTTTGGTTTTGTTGAATATTATGTAAAGAAAAGTAGATGCATTGACTAAGGGGGAGCACCTCATTATGCATAAAGATTTGAAGCATTCATATTGAACATAGATATTGCATTCTTAATCTAGGAGTGTTTCATGATCATCAAAAATAAGAGATAGAGAATGTTGACTCTATATGTTTTTGATGATAATAAAACACACCCATTCAGTTGTGTCTAATGCCTTTACTTGAGTGTGCAGGAAAATTAGTATATGAAATTAATTATTTAACTCTTCAAAGTGTATATCAAAAGAAAAAGAGAGATAAAAATAATAAGACATGATTGCTTAACAAGGAGGAAGCTTATTGGTGAAACAATGAAGAATGTTGGTTGACCAAGTTTCAAATTGGAGGAATGGCAGCTTGAAGAATTTGAGAAACAGAACCAACTTAGTCAACTAAGTCAGTCGACTAAGTGCTCTCTGCCAAAATCTGCAACCTGAAACAGAACCAACTTAGTCGACCAATTCAGTCGACTAAGAGCTCTCTGTCTGTAATTTGAACCAGAGCACTACAAGACAGATGAATGGCTAGAACTCATCCTCAACTATTTTCAACGGCCATAAACTACCAAAATACCATCAGAGTTGCATCTCCAAGTATAAAAAGGTCTTCCAACAATTAGAAACAAGTTTTTAGAAGACTTGAATGAGATTTGAGCTATAGAAAGTTAAAAAACCAAAAAAGCTTCATTGTACTTGTCTGCACTTAAACGCTTACTCTTTGCATTTGTATTTAGCACTCAATCTTGTACCACTCATATCAACTAGGGATCATAGGTACCTTTTTTTACTACTTCTCTTGTATTCTTAGAGTGAGAGAGTCATTCTAAAGGGTTATTCAAGCTTGGGATAGCTTGATTGTTGTAGATTGTGGTTGAGCCTTGGAAAAACCACTTTGGGTTTTAGTTTAGCTAGTAAAAAACTTATGTAAAAGGTTGTGGTTGAGCCTTGAAAAACCACTTTGGGTTTTGGTTGATCCCGTGAAAAACCATTGCTATAGGTTGTGGCTGAGCCTGCGAAAAGCCATTGTAAAAGCTTGGTGGAAGCTTGTGAATTCCACTGTTTTTAGTGATTTGGTTTGAAAAATCCTTGGTTGAACAATCAAGGTAGTGGATGTAGGTTTTGGACTGAACCACTATAAATTGCTATGCATTGTATACTCTGTTTTTATTTTCTTTGTCTGAAAATTAGTTCTTCATTTTCTCAAGAGCCGATTTGTGCTATTCACGCCCCTCTAACACATATTATCTGGACCAACAATTGGTATCAGAGCTAGTTCCCTGTTATTAATGTCTAACACCCTTTGGGAGGATCCAAATGGCTCAACTAAAATCAATAGTTGTTGAAGGACAATCAACAAAGAAACCACCTATGTTTGATGGCTCAAATTACTCATATTGGAGTACTAAGATGTCAATATACATTAGGGCAATTGACTATGACATATGGGATGTCATTATCGGTGGTCCTTTCATTCCAATGATTAAAAATTTGATAAATGGTGAGAAAACTCCCAAACATAGAAATAGGTGGACAGAAGCTGAAATAAGGAAAGTTCAAATCAACTCTAAGGCCATGCATACTCTTATTTGTGCACTTGATTTAGAGAATATGATAAAGTTTTCATGTGTAAAAGTGCCAAGAAAATTTGGAAAAAATTAAGAGAGTTACATGGAGAAACAAATATGAAAAAGGAATTGGAAGACAACTCTTGCGAGAATCAATGCTCAATAAACAACATGACAAATGGAGACAAGGAATCAAGTGAAGATTTATCCTCAAATCGAATTGAATTATGCTTCATGGCTCTTGAAGAGTTAAAGGTAACTTCTTCATTATGTGAACTTAATTCATGTGCTTTCAATGAATTACATGATGCTTTTAAGGATTTAGCTTTTGAGTTTGAGAAAATGAATATAAAGAACAAGAAAATCATTTCCACACTCAATGTTGAAAATGAATTTTTGATGAAAACAAAAATTGATTTGGAAAAAGAAAATGAAAATTTGGAAAAGGATTTTAAAGCTTACCAAGAGCAAATTGATTTTTTGGAAAAGAGAAATTTTGACGTGAAAATAAAATTTGAAGATTTATTAAATGAGAAAGTGGAAGAAAGATCAAACTTGTGCTTGATGGCTAGAGATGATGAATCCGAGGTGTCTTCTACTTCTTGTGATATTTCAATTGATGAGTTGTAAGATGAATATGAATGTCTTTATGATGAGTTTGAAAAGCTTGCATCAAAATATAAACCTTTGAAAATAAAAGCTGCATCTCTTGAAAATGATTTGGAAAAGATAAGACATGATTTCAACTCTATTTTTGAGCAAAGAAATTTTTTGTAAATTGAATTAGAACATTAAAAAACAGATTTTTGAAAATCTACAATTGGAGTTGAAAAACAGAACAGATGCTTTAGAAGCTAAAATTACTGAAAATACTGCTCTTAAGAATTTAAGAAACGAATCATCAAGAAAGAGCACAAATTTCATAAGAAATGCTAATGATTTCTCCCCTAGATTCTTTGTATGTGATAGAACTGGATATTTATCCTATGATTGCTTTAGGAAAAGAAATGTGTAGAAAATTAGAAAAATTTGGGTTCCAAAAGGAACTTTATGCAACGAGACTAACTTTCAAGGATCCAAAGCAATTTGGATACCAAAGATCAAATGAAAAATGTCTTTTGTTGTCACAACTCGGTACTCCCCTCGAGCCCGTGACAACTGCCACGGTGTTCAGATCGACACTCATTACCTAGAATATCAACCGAAACCCTACAAGGCTTTAATATCAGTTTCTCATTTTCCCTGTGAGTAACCGTTGCCAAATATCATGTTTTAAAAGATTTTAAGCTATTTCCAACTTAAATCAATAAAAAAAATGATTTTTGTCTCACAAGGGCATTTTGGTCTTTTTTCCTCAAAAATTTTGAAACCAGTTAAAAATGTAGTATGTGAGTATAAAACACATAATTTATAATCAAAAATAAGTTTAAACGTCTAAAACCTTCATTTAAAATGAAATTATAACTATTTGAATATAATAAAAATATTCAATAAAATATTCTATTTTCTTATAAAACAATATTTGTAGAGTTACCGGTAAATAATTTTTGTAGCGTAAAAGCTAAATAAATTCATACATACTATAATACAGATAACCAAAGTATAAGATTTAATTTACAGTGACACGTGGGCCCATGAACGACCAAAAGTATCAAAAGCGGTAAACCTACAGTTGTTGAGGATGCAAGTCCAACTGTAGCCCTCAACAAAGTGAGCTATCTACCGACTATCCTAAGCCTGAAATGGGTGGAAAGGAGGGTGGTGAGATTATATAATCCCAGTGAGTAAACAAATACCATCTAAAATATCTACAGCTGAGTAAATGGAGACAGATTAAAATAGATCATCATAATGTAATTCATCACCTTTCAACTCATTTCAACCAAATAAAATTAATTCATATAAATTGAGTAATCAACGTGGCTTATGAATTTTTTAAGACTTTGACTCGTGCCAAAATCATTCTCATACTCAGTTATCAGGGATACCTTGGTTGAGGGCTATCCCAACCGAGTGCGCCAAGGCTATTAAAAAGTTATGTACTCATAAATCTTGTTTTTATTTTAAAAACATAGTCGTTCCTTGGCGTTGGCTAAGTTTACCCTCACGTGGTGGTTTGGCGTGAAGTGAACTCTAAAGTGTTAACCTCAGGACTTATCCATCCACGCCTCTCATATTGAGGTAAGAATATAATAAAGTTACCATGCCCCCTCTAATAGGCTAGTCCGCGGAACCCGTCCACTGCAGCAACTAATGAATAACCCACCAATTTAATAAAATTTAATGGCATGACATGGCAATTTTATCATTATCCAGCCTATCAAGGCAAACAACAATTTATACATTTTCAACATAAATACCAATTCAACCATTCATGCCAATATTATCATAAGCCATTCAATTCAAACCATGATATATAACACAGCAATTAGTCTCCAATTACTCCATTTTCAAAACCATCATTCAATTTCAAGACAATTTATATAATCATTTCATTTAAACACATTTTGTTTATAAAACCTAAAGATTTACCATTCAAACACATTTTTCTATAAAATCACAAAAACGAATAAAAACTACTATAGATAATTAAGACGATAGTAAGGTTACTCACTATTTCGGGAGTCAAATTTCGAGTACTCCGATTCTTGATCCTCGGGTACTATCTCTTTACTTTTGCCAGAATGCTCACCACCTAGATATAATGCACAATAAACCATTTGTTACATTTGTGCTAAATTGTTATAAAACCAATTCAAGCTCTATACTAACACATGAAATGGGATGTGAAATACTTAGGTAACTATCTAAATACGGTGTTCATTATAAATTCAATTATATACCTAAATAAAACGGCATTGGCTTAATTCGATCTATCACCCGATTAATTGGCCAATACGTCCAATTCAACTCCAAATAATTCCATTTTTCTCCCAATATTCCAAATCATCAAACACAAATTAAATAACTTGAAATATGACAAAATCATCCTCACATTTTCTCTTGGAAAATTCGGCCATGGTGGGTGCATCAACACTATGATTTTTCCTACTTGATTCTCACACCATAAATCACTAATTCCTAACTAAATCACTTGAAATAAAATAAAAAATCATCCTCAATATTCCACATGGAGAATTCGGCCAATGATGGGTGATGGAAGAACATGAATTTTTCTTGCCTGATTTTCATGCTACACATCACGAATCAACTAAAAACACTAAAATACATTTAAATCTAACCAAATCAAGCATCAAAACCTCTCTCTAAGTGTTCAACTAGCAAGATACCTGCCATGAAATCATGTGATTCAACCATGGAAAATGCAAAAGAATGTATGGGAAAGGTAGATCACAAGTCAAAATCAAGAAATTTTACCTTTGATTGCTTGATTACTTGAAATCCACCAATTTTCTCTTGAATTTTCACCCTAGGGTTCTTGTTCTTTCTTTTCTTCCTTTGTTCTTGCTTTGGCCGGCCATATGAAGAGAAATGGGCTGATTTTGTGCTG
>NC_030852.1:9232791-9313139 GCF_000208745.1 Theobroma cacao
TCTTAATTGAAAACTTTGGTTGCCTATTCTTGCTTGAATATTAAGTGCAAAATTCTTTGAGCTTTATTGATAAATCTTGGCTATGCAACTTAATTTGATATGATACATGCTATAAGTTGCAAGGAAGTATGAATCTAAAGATGGAGTATGTACTTATATTTGATCTTGAATATGTCATCATCCTTATTTTGAGAAAATTGTTTCTTAAGATTGATTGATTACGGAAATTTGTTTCTATAAAATTTCCTCATGATTTATGACATTGTTTCTATACTACTTCTTGGAGGAAAAATTATTTTTGCACATAATTTCGAAACATAAAAGGTTTGATAATGTGATAGAAATATGAGCATACTTGATGACTTACACTCACATTTATTCAAGTAGCCTAAAACAAGGAAAATTGAGTTAAAAAAATTTTCCTTGATTTCCTTGTGCCTAACATAAGTCGACCATTTGAACAATCTTGATTTACATTCTAGAATTTGTTTGAATAGTTCAAGATGGTTGATAATGAGCTTGAAAGTTTTGACTGCTTGAATTGGTACTTTTAAAGCAAAATGAGTTTATATGAGAAAAATGTTGCCATCCTTTAAGTTTAGAATGATATATGAATTGAACAAGTTTGTTTCATAATGAAAAATACTTTTGACTTGTTCTTATTGGATGTGCATATTTGCTTGTAAGCTTGAATGCTCACAAGGGCATTTTTGGAACATAATTATGAGATATTTGCAAATGACCCTTGACATGCATATACATGATTCATTATGCCCATTACATATTTCATAAATCATTTAGAGCATAATGAAACAAAATTGAGTGACATTGAGCTCATGATTTTTCACAAAGCAAGTCTAATCTTGAATGTTTCAAGTTAAAAAGTTTGCAAAGAAAGATTAAATATTTATCAATTGATTTTCTTGAGAAATATTTTTATTCTCTTTGATTGAAATTAATTCTTTATTTTTAATGACATAGCATGATTGAGCAAACTTGATTTGATATATTTATATAAATTGCACAAATTTGATGTTGCTTGGTACTTCTCTTATGATTGGTAAAATTAATTGAAAGGGATTTCTTAAGCATGATTTTGAGTGTGATAATTTAACATTGATGGAATTTTTCAAGCAAAAGAACATATCTATTTGCAATGGTTGGCATCCTTGAGATTATAATGATTTCAATGATATATAACTTGAACAAGCATACCTTGTGTTGAAAATGCCATTATATCTTGTTCTTGTTACAAATGATTTCCTGAATAATGTCACAACCAGAACTCCCCTCGAGCCCGTGACAACGGCCGCGATGCCCCGATGGGTACTCATATCTCGAAATGCCAACCGAAACCCCGCAAGACTTAATATCAGTTTCTCGTTTTCCCCGGTGAGAAACTATTGCCAAATATTATGTTCTAAAGGATTTTGAGCTATTTCCAACTTAAAACTGATAAAATAAAAATTTTATCTCACAGGGGCATTTTGGTCATTTACCACTGAAAATTTCGAAACCAGTTAAAAATGTAGTAAACAAGTACCAATCACATAATTCATATTCAAAAATAAGTTTAAGTATCTAAAACCTTTATTTAAAATGAATTTATAATTATTTGAATATAATAAGAAGATAAAACAAAATATTCAATAAAATATTTTATTTTCTTATAAACAGAAATTTTAGAGTTAGACAGTAATTTTAGAGTTATACATAAATACTTTTTGTAACGTAAAAACAAAATAAATTCATTCTTACTGTAACACAATAAACTAGAGTATTTAAATTAATTTAAATTTACAACATCAAGTGTGCCCACAAATAACTAGAATTAAGGAAAATTGTGAACATACTGTGTGGAGGACGCTAATCCAATAGAAGCCCTCGATGGAATCAACTATCTACAGCTTACTCTGAGCCTGAAATGGGTGGAAAAAAGGGTTGTGAGATTATAAAATCCCTGTGAGTAAACAAACACCATTTAAATCAACTAAAGCCGAGTAAAAATAGACACTTAAAATATCCCATCACAATACGTATTTCTTAATTTGAAAATTAATCCCAACCCATGCAAACGATTATATTTCATTTAATTTCTCATTAAGGCTTATGATTTTCATAAACATTTGGCTCATGCCATCAAATAGTACTCGGTGACACCTTGATCAAAGGTGTACACTCAAGCCCGCCAAGGCTGTTAAAATTTCATATACACGTAAAACATATTTTTAGTTTGAGAAAAACACAGCCGTTCCTTGGCATTAGCAGAGTTCATCATCACAAGGTGGTTCGGCATGACGTGAACTCTAACCATACCTTAAGAGATACCCTACGCGCCTCTCCAACCGAGGTACATATATATATATATATATATATATCCGGATTCTGTGCCCTTCTAATAGGCTGGCCCATAGAATTCGCCCACTGCAGCAAGCTAAACCCACCATACAATAAAATTCTTTCTAGCATGACATGGCAATTATTGTAATTCACAGCCTTTCAAGGCTAAATACACATTTCATATATTTCAACATAAATACCAATTCAGCCATTCATGCAAATATTATCATAAGCCATTTATTCAAATCATAAATTTTTCAATATAACAAGTGGTCTCCAATTACTCTATTTTTCAAAATCATCATTCAATTTTAAAACAATTTATAATATCTTTTCATGCAGACACATTTTGTTTGTAAAACTCAAGATTTACCGTTTAATTTCATTTTTATAAAATTTCATCAAAATCGATTAAAAACATACTTTAGATAATAAAAATGATGGTAAGGTTACTCACCTCATAATAGCGGGATTTCTACATCGCTATTACTTCGTATATGCGTATAATTATACCTAATTGCCCGTCACCTACTTCGTTCAGCACGCTTTCCTAGCAACCATTTAAATTCAATGCATTTAGTGAATCAATTCTACTTTTCTCTCTCATATTCTATCATAAATCCACTCACCTAATTCACATCTTAATATATTTTTACTATAATTAATTGCATCCTTCGTTCACATAATTCTTTAGAGTATTAACACCGGTAACTTATTTCCGGTATTTAGTGCTTATTTCAACCTTCTAAGCAACTTAAATTTACTTCATATCACCAATTAACCAATGCATAATTAAATAAAATAATTTAGCCTCCATATAATCCAATTTCAAAATAAATCATGGTGAAGAGTAAAGAAATTTTACCCAATTAAACTAGGTTAGCCCAAATCTTCACCTTCCTTTTCTTTTGGATTATTCTTCCTTTGTTGTTTTTGGACTCTTATTCATGGACTTCTCCCATTTCTTTCTAATTGGACCATGTCCATTTTTCCTCTATTGGACCATGTCTATTTTTCTTGCTTGTTGGGCCATGCCCATTTTCCTTGTTATTTTCTTTTCTTTTCTTTTCTTTTCTTTTCTTTCTTTCTTTCTTTCCCATCGTCCAGCAACCTTGTTTGTCTTTCTTTTTCTTCTCTTCACATGCACAAATCGTCCACTCTCTTCCTCTCTCTCCCTCTCACCACCGGTCACCCTTTCCTAGCTTTTTATCCTTCAATTTTTTCAATAGCTACAGCTGCTCATTTTGGCTCCAAAATCAGCAACTATGCTGCTCTGTTTTTCCTCAAATATTCAGCAGCTAAGCTGCACCTTTCCCTCCAAAAATTTGCAGCCAAAACAATCACAATTAACCATCAAAACAGCACCTCAAAACCTTCAATTTTTTGCTACAAAATTCTACACTTTTTGGCCTCCAAAATCAGCAGAAAAATGGCACTTTCCAACCTCCAAAACCAGCAGAAAACAACTCTTTCCAGCCTCCAAAATTAGCCCTTAAATGGCTCTCTTTCCCTTCTTGAATGGTAGCAAAAATAGCCCCTCAACTCAACTCTCTTTTCCTTTTGTTTTCCTTTCTCATGCATAGTTTTCTTTTTTTTTTCTTTCTCTCGGTTCTTTCTTCTTCCTTTGCTCTTTTATTTCTCCTTTACTCTCCCTCAACCGACCTCTCTTTTCTTCTTGGTCTTCTTCACTTAGTTTGGTCAATTACACATATATATATTTTATTTCTCTCTTGAATGTTCCACAAACTTCCTTCATGGCCGACCACATCAAAATTTTGTTTTTTCTTTCTTCACTTGTTGCTCCACATGGCCGCCTCCCCCCCCTCCAATTCACTAAGTAAAGAGCCTTTGACTCTTTTATTGACCACATGGGCTACTGCCCATGTTGGTCTTCTAATATTTTTTTTTTACTCTATGATCATTTTATTTTTCTCACTAATTTCACTACATATCCTTTAATCTTTATATTCCACTTTCGATCCTTTTAATACGTCTAAAAATTCCAATTTTCATCTAACTTCCTTTCTCGATGCGTGTACCACCGAAATATAAAAATTGCACCTTAACGCGGTATTACCACAATATTTAAATATTTACTTATCCGCGTTGGTTCGACTTAACAAAACACGTGTATTTCACTTTTGTCGCTCATTTCTCAAAAAATTCACTTGTATTTCTTCTCCCCCACTTGGATCAATCGTATGATCCTTCTTCATGACTAATTTCGACATCTGATTAAATATTAATATTTTAATATTATTTTATTCTAAAAATTTTATCTTGTCTCCTTGGTAGCCAAAATACCTTATTATGCCTCACTTGACTTCCAAATCGCCTTTTATCTCACAAATTCTCCTCCGATAAAATTATTATTAGTTTATTGTTATTTTCTCGCGTGCGGAATATTTTATCCTAAACTGCTCCTTTCGTCTTTTATCACTTTTAAACATTTTAATTGACCTCAATTTGCATCCGATCAACTTTATTTACCACCATATCAAAGTATGGGGTATTTCAAATAACCTCAAGGGCATTTTTGTCCATATGCTGGGATTGTAGAAAATGATAAATTTGATGCTTATTATGCTTAAACATTGTTTAGATACTTGTTATACATGTTATAGGTCATAGTCACGCATCATGATGTAAATTGAATATGTTTAAGCATATTAAAGGCATGATTCTTCAAATGAGCATTTCAACTTTTTTGCACTTGTGAACAATGAGCAATAAAAGCCAAAATTTGAGTTCACATGTTGTTCTTGAAGAATCTTTGATCATACATGTCCAAAATAATGTTCCAAACATGGTTGAAATGAAATTCTAAATTATTCTCACACAAATCCATGTTTTGAGATCATTATACCTTGGAACATTGCATGTTTTGCTCCTTTTTCTAACTTTTCAATGTGCAGGATTTCGACATAATTGACTCCTTAACATAGCTAGTCGACTATTAAAAAAAAAGGTGCAAATGCTGCTGGAATGATAAAAAATGGACCCAAGGGATAAGTAGTCGACTTTTGAGTGCTATAAAGCCAAAATGGACAGGTTTTATGTTCCAAAATATCCTTTTTCTTTAATTCTTGTCCATTACAATATTTTCTTCTCTGAATTTCCTTTTCAAAGATGATTCTTGACTTTTAAAATTTGCATTGTGAATACTCTCATGATCATTTAGTGCAAGTAATGGTTCTTGAGTTTGTAAAACTTGCTGAAAAATGGGAAACCATTTTTTGATGACATAAATCTATCTATTCCCAAGCATGACACTTATATTGATTCCATAAATTCTCATGTATTTACAATGACAAAATAGAAATATGAGAAATTGTTCATCAATGCTTGAATTTGTTAATCCGATTGGATTTTCATGTGCATAAATAGAAAATATCTTCTCATGAAAATTGAAATATTAAAATTGAAAGTAGTGGTTCAAATGATAAATGAGGGTCATCAAGGATCCTCTAGGACTCGGTATTTGCTTGCTTCCATTTACAGATCCTTGAGTGGTATTTCTTTTTGAATTTCGTACATCCATCGAGAGGGGAACTAGGCAGCAGACCATCTCTCAAATCAAGGGCATACGCACCAGAACCTGCAAGTATTTTCATAAGCAGAAGGTCAGCTTAAAGGTATTCTTAGATTAGATAAAGTTAGTTTACCTTATGTTCGCTTTAAATGAATGTAAAGGAGTAGTACTCCTAGTTTATTTTTCTTATTTTTCTATTCACATAGAATTTTGTAATATGGAGGTGTTTCAATTTTATGACGATAGTAAAAATTATGGTCATAAAATGAAACACTCCATTCTAGGTTCTTTTCTTATTTACATTTTCTGTTTTAAATTTTATTTTAGTTTATTAACTCAATGTAATAGTGGGGAATATCTATTTTACTGTAACATCAAAAGTTATGTACATAAAATGGTTTTCCTTACTCTAGGTGCTTATCCGAAACTTTCTCATGATCATGTAACTTGGGGGTACGATTTAGGTCCCTCTCCTTTGTACTTTTTATTTCATAATTAATAAAATTTAACAGGATAGCTGAGCCCTGCGTGAATTTCCAGCATAAAAAAAAATCTAGGAACAATTCTTGAAATATATTTTATGTTTGTGCTCAAATGATTGTTTTAAAATTGATTTCTTGATTATGCATACTTATTCGATTAGGATGAACTCATTAAACTTATTGAAAATATTCTTGGTTGATCTACTATATTGGTCAAGACACATGCTTATATAATTTTTCTTCATGCTTGACCTCAAGGTTTGAAGTCTAAAACTTGACTTGAGCTATGCATTTGAACATGAATGTAATTGTCAAGTTTGATCATGGTATATATTGTGAGTTGACATAGTTGAAATTTATTTTGAATATGCATTTAAATGTTAACTATGTCTTCATTGAGCCTTAATGTTTACATGATCTAAAGATTTTGTGTGCATCCAACTTTAGCTTATAGGTCACCATAAACAACTTGACATGTCAAATAAAATATGGCCTATAGCTTTAGTTAGCAATGAATGCCTAATGTGCTTTGATTAAATATCTCTTTCTTGAATCTTCATAATTGGTATTCATTGATGATTGAATGTTTACTTTGAATATATTCATGAGTTGAGTGCTTTACTTTCAATATTCTCTAGCAATTGATATCACTCATGAATCATGGATTATTGAGATATTGCATGTACCTTGAACTTCAATGGTTGCATATTTTTTCAATGGATATATGTTTATATTGAACTCATGCTTGCATTTTGATGAACAAAATTGGAAACATGATTAAGGAAGATAGTCATGTTATTTCTTGTAATCATGTTTGTACTTATTTGATCATAACTTTCATACATGATTGCAATAAATGCGAAATGCTTTAGTCATGCTTCATTAATACTGATATGCCTTTTGTGAAAGTTCTCATTGAATTGACAATTTCATATATAATTTGAAGAATACTGTCACGACCCAAATTTCGGGCATGACCAAGACATGGGCCCAATGGACGTAGTCCACTAAGCCCAAGCAAGCCTATTAATCTGACGTGTTCATCATTCCATCATAAACTACTAAGTCATATTTCATAACTTAGAATCAAAATATTATTAAACATTGCCACCTCATACTGGCATACCAAATAAGTGCATACACATTATCTACAACATGTATCATAATAATTACATTAGGTTTGTCTATACACAACAAAAGAATACTCGACTTCCAGCGGAGGGACTCGGACGAATGTACAGCTACTGAATGCCGAGACACCTACCAAAAGATGGATACAAGTCTACGAGGACATCTCGTCCTAGTTATCGGCTGCCTCGTGATTTGAAAACATGAAGTTGAAAACGGTGAGTATAAACCCAGTGAGTGAACAAGAAAGGGAACAAGTATACCATAAGGAATGTTGAACGAAATCATGATGCATTCTTTTTCAAAATAATGCAATTTGTTTTTTACCTTATTTAACCCCTCATGTAAACCCCACATGAGAAAAATCACTTATTGGAAGAAGTCCATGCTCAACAAAGGACATGGAGAGTGAAAATGTTAATAGCATTCATGCGAATCAAGTCAATAAACGATGGGTCCTTGCTGCAGCAAAAAGGCATTCTCGCTGATTTAAATTATCAACTAACCGAGGGTTTTTTGACTGGCCGAGGGTTTCTAACCAAACTTCCTCATTTTAAGCTTAATTCACTTTTTCCTTAATGTTGAAAATCCATGCTCAAATATGGTAGCAAAAAAGTGGAAAATAGGGCAACAATTGATCAAAATGAGGTGAAAAACAGAAAGTTTTTTGTTGCAGTGAGATTTTGGTCATAAAACAAAAAGTTTCTCACTATAGCGAGAAGCTACTGTACCTTCCTCCCTGCAGTGAAAATGGATTCCTGCTGCAACAAGTTTTTAGCCAGCCTATCCTTTCAAAACTCGAGAGTTTCTCGCTGCAGTGAGAATCAGAACATTAAGAAAAAGGTTTCCTTTTCTCTTAAAATAAAGCCATCATGCTTAATAACAAAAGCAACATGTAACACATGCAAACTCCCAAATTTCAACAAATCAAATGCTCACATTTTTGCATTTACAACCATAAACCATATATGTATATATATAGATATCAATCATCAAATACACCTTCCCATCATCATTATCTCATATGCAACGGCTTATGCGCACTCCCACTTGCACATAGTCGGGTCAGCAACAGCTTATGTGCACTCCCACTCGCACATAGCCAGGTCAGCAACGGCTTATGTGCACTCCTACTCGCACATGGCCAGGTCCACATCAACATACAAAGAAGCACCTAATGCATATCATGCATACTATCATATTTTGATAACACATAGCACATTGTATAGTACATTTCCACAATATAAAATCACTTCACCAAAGGCTTGTTCCCAAGGCACATTTTCAAAGTCAAGTTAGATAAAATCATTCACATTCCCCAAAACAAGTTTGAAATGCAAGTCCACTCACCGGTATATTGTTGAGCCTTTCACTGACTTTAATTTCTCCTAATTGTCCAAATGGGATGATGGGGCTTCCTTGGAACCTACCATCACATTAACATCACCATTATGTTAATTCACCTACTATAAACCCTAAAAGCTATCTCTTAACTAGCTTTCAATTGTCACTTTAAATGGCTATCTATGTTCACTATCTTAATCACTATAAAATGAATGAACATACTCAATAATAAAATAGCTCATAATCCTAATTACTAGCCATTATTCACAACTAAAAATCAAGCTTAGTTCATCACTTACCTTAGGGCTCCTTTATAGTCAAATTCTCTTCCAATAGCTT
The DNA here is from genome assembly GCF_000208745.1 of Theobroma cacao. Lineage (NCBI taxonomy): Eukaryota > Viridiplantae > Streptophyta > Magnoliopsida > Malvales > Malvaceae > Theobroma > Theobroma cacao. Next base: position 9,241,957 of record NC_030852.1, read on the forward strand.
CCAAATCAATAGGGTAATTCTCTTTTTCTCTCTCTAGAATGCCTAACTAGTGAGAGAAAGTATGGAAATAAGATTTATCAAGGGTTTTGAAGTAAGAGAGTGAAAGAATACAAGGGTTCTAGTCAAAAGGGCTCAAAGGTATGAAAACTAGCACTAGAGAGAGAAAATTATGCAAGCTCTATATCAAGCTTCCATGGAGGTTGGAAGCAACTTGAGATAGAAGAAGAAAAAGAAGACAAGCTACTGGAAAATGGGAGAAGAAGCTGTTGGAAGAAAGATATTTATAGCCAATCTTATCCATTCCCTTAAAATTACCAAATTGCCCCTCCACAATTTAACTTATTCTCCTCTAATCTTTTATGCAATCCTTTTGCTCTTTTGACAATGGGACAAGGTGCATAATGGTCTAGACGTGCTTGGGTTCATGAAAACTTAAATTTTAACCCAAGGTGAAAAATGACCATTTTGCCCCTATCATGAAAATCATCAAAATTTTGGTTTCCTTTCCATTTTACCCCTAATTTCACCATCCATTTATGCCTTAGGCCTACTTAGGCCATAATATTGTTTAAAACTTACTTTTATGGGTTTGGTAAAGAAATGATGAAATTACCCCTTATTAGGGATATCGCGTATACTTCCCTTTACGAGTCTATAAAGGTCAAGGTCTCACAAATACATCTTGCTATGTTTGCCTTAAAATGACTTGGATGAATGACTGCTTGAAAATGATTTGGAAGAATACTTGCCAAGAATGCTTAATGATGATATTTTTTAATTTCTTCTTGAGTTGTTATTTTTGTATATGAATTAGGGAATTTCTTGGAAATGCTTGAGTGAAACTTCTTGGCTGATTGATATTGGGAATAAATAATGAATGTTTGATGATGATTGGTAATTCTTGATAATAATTGAGAATGATGCTTGAAGACTATTGATTCCTTTGGCTTGCCTAAGAACTACTTGGCAAATACTTCTTCAAAATATGAGTATATGATGCATATGTTGAACATCTATTCAAATGCTCATACTTTTTTGGTTCCATGAATACTTGAGTGTTAGGGAAATAAATTTAATATCCATATGAATGCTAATTTATTCTAGGCTCATGATTTCTCTCCTAATATTTGATCTATTGAGGATCTCTAATAATTTGTGTTGAGCTTATGATTTCTTAAGGGGGAGTCAATCATTGTCATTGATATCATAACGAATTAAGATCTTCAACAACAAGGTTTAGTGAGAATTCAACATTTGGTGTTCTTCGCTCTTGGTAACATCTTTTTAAACACCAAAATAGATATTGTGCCTTATATCGCCTCTCACTTAAACATGAATGTTGAAATGCATAATTGGTATCAAGTTTTAAGTTTTCTCAATTAGTGTCTAGCTTTATAATTGTCCCTTCTCTCTTGAGCTTTAAATTGATCATATCTTTCTTAAATGTTTTGAGCCTTGAAGTTGATATGCTTGAAATGCTTAGTGATATGGGAAGTCTTCACTAGTGCTTTATCAATTGATATAATGAGCTTTAAAATGATTCCATCTCTCATAATTGATATTGTGTTTTTACAAAGGGGGAGATTTTACTTATATTTATCAATTGGTATATTGAGCTTTAACACTTGGTATTGGAGTTCAAACATGGGTTATGTGCTTATTAAACATCTTTATGATCATCTTTGTTGGACTTCATAATTGTTATGTGCACATTTTGCTTATAGTGCGTATTCAAGTGGTTAAGTGCATATATATGATGACTTGGTGACTTTATGGTTACATATTCATGGTCTTAATGATTATATTCTTGATGGATTTTGCTAACCATTATTTCTTGAGCTTAAGTGTTTAATGCTCACTCTTTTTACTCTTTTTGATATAACAAACAGGGGGAGAAGGTTTATGAGCAAATTTAATTTTATGCATATGTTGAGAGGGAGATTTTAAAATCATTTCAAATGCAAATTATGCTCATAGTTTTGGCATATCAAAAATGGGAAAATTATTAGCTTTATAATTATTATAGCTTTGATTATGACAAAATGATCAAATTTGCTTAAACATTATTTGAGTAATCTTTGACAAATTCTTGAAATGATTTAACTCCCATACATTTGTTCTTACATAGACACAAGCTTGACTCTTGAAGTTATTGAACTATATCTATAAGCTTGTATGACTTAGGCATATGAGTGCTTATTATTCTCATTCATTAAAGTTTGATTTAAAGATTAAAGGAAAATCATGATGCACTCATTAAAGGGGAGTTTTGAATATCTTGTTTAATGATGAAAAAGAAAAAAGAGAGAAGGAAGACTAGGTTAAATAGAGTTAAATAGGACTTCATGTTTAATTTATGTGTGTGATGTTCAGTTTTGGTTTTGTTGAATATTATATAAAGAAAAGTAGATGCATTGACTAAGGGGGAGCACCTCATTATGCATAAAGATTTTAAGCATTCATATTGAACATAGACATTGCATTCTTAATCTAGGAGAGTTTCGTCATAAAAAAAAAAAGAGATAGAGAATGTTGACTTTATATGTTTTTGATGATAATAAAACATTCTCATTCATTTGTGTCTAATGCCTTTACTTGAGTGTGCAAGAAAATTATTATATGAAATTAATTATTTAACTCTTCAAAGTGTATATCAAAAGAAAAAGAGAGATAAAAATAATAAGACATGACTGCTTAACAAGGAGGAAGCTTATTGGTGAAACAAGGAAGAATGTTGATTGACCATGTTTCAAATTGGAGGAATGGTGGGCTGAAGAGGTTGAGAAATATAACCAACTTAGTCAACCAAGTCAGTCGACTAAGTGCTCTCTGCCAAAATCTGCAACCTGAGATAGAACCAACTTAGTCGACCAAGTCAGTAGACTAAGAGCTCTCTATCTACAATTTGAACTAGAGCACTACAAGACAGATTAACGGCTAGAACTCATCCTCAACTATTTCCAACGGCCATAAACTACCAAACTACAATCAGAGTTACATCTCCAAGTATAAAAGGGTCTTCTAACAATTAGAAACAAGTTTGTAGAAGCCTTGAATGAGATTTGAGCTATAGAAAGTTAAAAAACCAGAAAAGCTTCACTGCACTTGTCTGTACTTAAACACCTATTCTTTGCATTTGTATTTAGCACTCAATCTTGTACCACTCAAATCAACGAGTGATCATAGGTACCTTTTTTTACTACTTTTCTTGTATTCTTAGAGTGAAAGAGTCACTCTAAAGGGTTATTCAAGCTTGGGATAGCTTGATTGTTGTAGGTTGTGGTTGAGCCTTGGAAAAATCACTTTGGGTTTTAGTTTAGCTCGTGAAAAACTAGTGTAAAAGGTTGTGGTTGAGCCTTGAAAAACCACTTTGGGTTTTGGTTGATCCTGTGAAAAATCATTTCTAAAGGTTGTGGCTGAGCTTGCGAAAAGCCATTGTAAAAGCTTAGTGGAAGCTTGTGAATTCCACTGTTTTTAGTGATTTGGTTTGGAAAATCCTTGGTTGAACAATCAAGGTAGTGGATGTAGGTCTTGGACCGAACCACTATAAATTGTTATGCATTGTATACTCTGTTTTTATTTTCTTTGTTTTGAAAATTAGTTCTCCATTTTCTCAAGAGCCGGTTTGTGTTATTCACCCCCCCTCTAGTACATATTATCGGGACCAACATGGAAAAGGGTCCACAAACTGATTACTTACTCGAGAATAGCATCTTTTTTCGATTTCAAACTTGTATTCTTTTGCATGGTGAAGAAATATTTATTTTCTGTAACTCCCATTTTATTTGAAAGCTTTTAATGCATAAGGTGTTGATCCCAAGTTTAATTTTATGTGGATGTATACAAATAGTTATACATGCATTTTTAAACGGGCGTGCATGTTTATATTTGGCCTTATAGTGAATACAAAGGTATTAAATGAATTCTTTGATTGAAATCCATTTATATAATGCACTAATTTTTTGCATTGTTCTTGAAACAGTTACACAGCCTCACAAATTTTTTCGCATATTAGCAAGGCACAAACACCTTGTTTTGATTACATAAGTTTCTCATTTTATATTTTGATTTTAGTATTCAAAACTTTGCTTTATGCTTGTTTTCTAACTTTGCCCTATTCATTAAGCCGATGATCACTAAGTTTGTGAGACTCACCCCACTATTTCCATTTTGCTAATTAGTCATCAGCTTAGCATATTTTTATCGGCATATTTTGGACCACTACGGTGTAGGTAAAGGCATCTCCTAGTACCCAACTCCGAGTCGCTCCCCTGTTAGTGGTCAGGTCATTCGTAGCATAGTTTGTTTCGAAAGTAAACAATTATGAAAACTGGAAAGTGTAGAAATGAGATTGTAAAGGATGAATTTGTGTTACGATTAAATCGTATAAACGCTTAGTCAATTGTTTATAACATATGCTTTAACTATCTATAAAGCTTATTTCATATTAAGCATTTACATATGTGGGTGGCAATATTTAACATAATATTAAGAGATAATTCAAGGCTAGCTCAGGACTTGACGGGTTCTCCCATGAGACTCGAGTGCCGGTAGCAATCAGGAAGCGATCATTATAGAGCAAAAGCTCGTGACTGACATAGAGAGTGGCATAGCAGATAGGAACCTACCTGATGCCAAAATCAGTTTGTCGCTGGGTGACCTTTACCACACCTTTTTGTGGCCTATTTATCTGCACATGGTATACAAATGGATGAGTATTATAATACTTGGTGAGTGGGCAAATAAACAAAATCATATATATATTAAACACATATAAAATATATGCACTGTCCATGCATCTAGATGTTGTAGCAAACATCTCCAAATACAAGGCATATCCTTATCCCTAAAGTCTCCAACGTGAAGGCATATCACCATCCTCAATGTATTCAAAGATTAACACACATCATTCGACTTACTCTTGAAGCCAATCAAAGTTATTCAAATCATTTTCCACGGCACATTCTAGTTGCTAAAGAATCACATCAAGTTCATCTTATACTTATCTAAGCCTTTCCACCGCTGTCTCATATCATATACGAATCAATTCTACGAGTAGTCCTCCCTTGGACAAAGTCAAAATATCAAATCACACTTAGAGCAAACCACTGGTGGAGAATAGATCTGTCACGACCCGGTACTCCCCTCGAGCCTGTGACAATCGCCGCGGTGTCCGAATCTACACTCATTACTCGAAATGTCAACCGGAACCCCGCAAGGCTTTAATATCACTTTCTCATTTCCCTTGTGAGTAACCGTTGCCAAATATCATGCTATAAAAGATTTTAAGCTATTTCCAACTTAAATCAATAAAAAAATTATTTCTATCTCACAAGGGCATTTTGGTCATTTTTCCTCAAAAATTTCGAAACCAGCTAAAAATGTAGTATGCGAGTATAAAACACATAATTCATAATCAAAAATAAGTTTAAAGGTCTAAAACCTTCATTTAAAATGAAATTATGACTATTTGAATATAATAAAAATATTCAATAAAATATTCTATTTTCTTGTAAAACAATTTTATAGAGTTATCGGTAAATAATTTTTGTAGCGTAAAAGCTAAATAAATTCATAGATACTGTAATACAGATAACCAAAGTATAAAATTTAATTTACAATGACACGTGGGCCCACGAACGACCAAAAGTATCAAAAGCGGTAAACCTACAATTTTTAAGTATGCAAGTCCAACTGTAGCCCTCAACAAAGTGAGCTATCTACGGACTATCCTAAGCCTGAAATGGGTGAAAAGGAGGGTGGTGAGATTATATAATCCCAGTGAGTAAACAAATACCATCTAAAATATCTAAAGCTGAGTAAATGGAGACAGATAAAATAGATTAGCATAAAAATGATTCTCAACATTTCGAACTCATTTGAATAAGATAAAATAGATTCATTTCACCAAAATAAACAACGAGGCTTATGATTTCCTGAAAAGTTTGGCTCATGCCAAAATCATTCTCATACTCAGTTATCAAGGATACCTTGGCTGAAGGCTATCCCAATCGAGTCTGCCAAGGCTATTAAAAAGTTATGTACACATAAATCATGTTTTTATTTTGAAAACATAGTCGTTCCTTGGCGTTAACTGAGTTCACCCTCACGTGGTGGTTTGGGGTGAAGTGAACTCTAAAGTTTTAACCTCAGGAGTTATCGAACCTCACCTCTCATACTGAGCTATGAATATAATAGGGTTATTGTGCCCCTCTAATAGGCTGGTCCACGAAACTCGTCCACTGCAACGACCAATTTATAACCCACCAATTCAATAAAATTCAACAGCATGACATGGCAATTATTTTATTTTATAGCCTCTCAAGGCAAATCAACATATCATACTTTTTCAGCACATTTACCAAATCCAACCATTCATGCCAATATTATCATAAGCCATTCAATTCAAACCATGATTTATAACATAGCAATTAGTCTCCAATTAGTCCATTTTGAAAACCATCATTCAATTTCAAGACAATTTTATAAAATTATTTCATTTAATCACATTTTGCTTATAAAACAGAAAGATTTACCATTTAAACTCATTTTCCTTAAAATCACAAAAACGAATTAAAATTCACTTCAGATAATCAAGATGATGATAAGGTTACTCATTGTAATGAAAATCGAGTTCCGAGTACTCCAATTCTTGATCCTCAGGTACTATCTCTTTACTTTTGCCAGAATGCTCACCACCTGGCATGATGCACAATAAGCCATTTACTACATTTGTGCTAAATTGTTATAAAACCAATTCAGGCTTTATACTAATGCATGAAATTGGATGTAAATTGTTCGAATTATCGTCTAAACATGGTGTTCTACACAAATTCAATTATGTACCTAAATAAAATGATAGTGGCCTAATTCGATCTATCATTCGATTAATTGGCCAATATGTCCAATTCAACTCCAATAATTCCATTTTTCTTCCAATTCTCCAAACCATCAAACACAAGTTAAATAACTTGAAATATGGCAAAATCATCCTCACATTTCTTCTTGAGAATTTCAGCCATGGTGAGTGCATCAACACTATGATTTTTCCTATTTGGTTTTCTCACCATAATTAATCATTTCCTAACCAATTTACTTGAAATAAAATCAAATCCACCATCAACACTCTATAAGAAAGATTCAGCCATTGATGAACTCATGAGGAATATGAGAATTTCAAGCTTAATTCTTACACTTAACACCATAAACAACTAAAAACATCCATATATCTTAAAAATCTATCTAAATCATCATTAAATTATCTCTCCTAGGGTCTGATCAGCACACTATCCTTCATGATATCTTGTGATTCAACCATGAAAAATGCAAAATAATGCATAGGAAAGATAGATCGCAAGCTAGAGTTAAGAAATTTCATCTTTGATGGTTTGATTACTTGAAATCCACCAATTTTCTCTTGAATTTTCACTCTAGGGTTTTTGTTCTTCTTTTCTTCCTTTGTTCTTGCTATGGCCGGCCATAAGAATGAATGTGGAAGAGTTCAAATTGGCTTTATAAAGGAAAATATTAAATGGACAAAAATTTACCATGTGTCACCATTCCATTGGTCCATGTGTCATACTTACCCATTAAGCAATCTCACTTTACCATATAAATTTCCTCAACTATTCATGATAATATTGGGTAAAATCCATGTGCTGGACAAGTGTTGGGTGGTGAAAAATTACAATTTTGCCACTAGGGTAGCAAAATGACTATTTTGCCCTTATGCTCGAAAAAATGCCGAAATTAAAACTTTTCACTTCTCAAACTCAAATTATACTCCAAATGATCAATCTTAGTAAAAAATTTCATCCAACACTCACATCTTAACCTCAGGTAGCAAAATAACCATTTTGCCCTTAGGTCATGAAAATTCCAATTTGACTCCAAATCAGTCCTTGAACTCTGAATCACCATTTTAAGTCATTTTGGGGTTTTAAAATTCTCAATTTCATCTTAAAATCTCTATTTGGACTAGTTCGAGGCTTCATTCAACTTAATTGTACCATTTGGTATAATATCATCCCTTAACGATTTTTGAGGTACCCAAGTAAGTAAACACGCATTCTTATGTAAGAATGGCATAATAAACATATTGTAGAGCTGGGCTTGACAAGATCACTCGCTTGCCAAAGCAATGGGTGGAGAACAAATCACACATAGTGCGCAAAGCAGTTCTTGGAAAATCAAAGTCATCAACCGAAGTAATCTCTTGACGGTCAGCATCACCCGAAGCAATCTCAATAGATGGCATTAAAGCACTACAAGTGGGATTAGTTCCACCATCACTGCTAACCACCATCCTTGCAAGCACACACTGTCATGACCCAAATTTTGGGCCATGACAAACGCATGGGCCCAATAAACGTAGCCCACTAAGCCCAAGCAAGCCTATTTATATGACCTGTTCATCATTCCATAAAAAGTTGCTAAAGTCACATTTCATAGTTTCAATTCAAAATAATACTAGCTCTTGTCAACTCATAATGGCATCACCAATCAAAATATACATATATTGTCTAAAACATACATCTTAATAATTTATATCGAGTTGGTTTATACACAACAAAAGGGATACTCGACTTCCAATGAAGAGGCCCGGGCGAAAGTGTAGCTATTGAATGTCGAGATACCTACCAAGGAGATGAATCTACAAGGACACCTAGACCTAGTTACCGACTGCCTCCTGATCTGAAAACATGAAGTTGAAAACAGTGAGGATAAACCTAGTGAGTGAACAAAGGAAGGGAACAAGCAAACGGTAAGAAAAGTTTAAGAAATCATGATGCACTTATTTTCAAAAACAATGCAATTTAGTTTAATTCTTATTAAAACCCCTCATTAAACCCTTAATTGGTTAATCACTTGATGATGAAGGATCCATACATAACAAAGAATTTGAATAGTGAAAACTTTAGTAGCATGCAAGCAAGTTAAGTGAAATGACGGGTCCTCGCTGCAGCAAAAAGGAATTCTCACTGTAGCGAGAAACAGAACACTAAGAAAAATTCTCATTATGTCAAGCAAAGGCCATCCTACTGCAATGACAAAATCAACTTGAAAATACTCAACAATTTCCAAGGTTCAACATGCAAGATTTCACATACATTACAACCATATACCATATTCATGAACTTTCTATTGCATATATATACATAACCACCAATACCACCATTGCCTCACCTAGCTCAATGCAACCCCCACATCATGCACATAGCTGGAGTCATCATGTGCATCCCCCACATCGTGCACAACTAATACCACCGTGTGCATCCCCCACATCGCGCACAGGCAATATCATCATCCACACTCCCGTACCCGTCATCACCGACATGTGCTCCCTCACATCGCGCACATGCTCGATTTTAATTGCAAACAATATTACTGTCAATGCATATCAAATATATTTAGATATATATATATATATCAACATAACACAGGGCATATGGATTCATCACAGTCATATTTCACAACACAAAACGTTTCATTAAAAGCTTGTTCCTATGCATATTTTAGAGAAAGATAGAAAAAATATTGCAATGGATTTAATCAAACACATATGCCTTAATCCCAAAACATTTTAATGCAAGTTCACTCACCTTGGTGGGTTTGTACTTGAATTTTTTTTCAAAATTCTTCAAGCTATTATAGAAGCTCCCTCTATCTCTCTCTAAAATACCTAGCTAGTGAGAAGAAGTATGGAAGTAAGACTTTTCAAGGGTTTTAAAGTGAGAGAGTGAAAGAGCACAAAAGGTTCTATGAAAAAATGCACAAAAGCATGAAAATTCAAGCTAGCTTGAGAGAAGTTATGGAGATTTCAAAACAAGCTTCCATGGAGGATGAAAGAAATGTGAGATGGGAGGAAGAAGAAGAAGAAGCTACTGGAAAAATGATATTTATAGCTAAAGCTTATCCAAACTCTACTTAAATTATAAAAATGCCCTTAACAAGTTGACTTTGTCTTCCTCCAATCCTTTGTGTAATCTTTTTACTCTTTTAACACTGAGACAAAGTCCATAATAGTATAGAAATACTCGAATTCACAAAAACTAAAAAATTTTGACTCAAGATGCAAAATGACCATTTTCCCCTTACCTTGGAAATCAACATTAGTTCTATTTCCTTCATCATTTTATCCTTATTTTCATCATTGATTTATGCCTTAGGCCTACTTAGGCCTTAATAATGTTTGAAAGCATACTTCTAGGGGCTCACTAAGGAAATGATGAAATTACCCCTAGTCAGTGATATCGCGTCTACTTCTAGCTACGAGTCTATAAAGATCAAGGTCTCACACACACATAGTTGTAACACTTTGTACTTTAGAATGGTGCCTAATATTACCTTAAGGATAAGATGAAGGTCAATTGAGGCCAATGGAAGTGTTTAAGAGTGTTGGAGGGTGAAAGGAATATTTTAGAATAAAATATTTTATATGCGATAAAATAATAATAAAATAATAATATCTTATTATGGATGAAGTTGTGGAATTAAAAGGTGCTATAAAGTTAAACAGGGGTAAAGTAAGATGTTTTGAAGCCTTAGAAGGATAAAGGAAAATTTTGGAATAAAATATTAATTTTTTGATAAAATAATATTAACATAATATAAATGTCAAATTGGTTTTATTACACGAAGAACATGTGATTCGTACAATTTGTCTAAGTAGGGGAGTGGAAGTAAGAAATATTTCGAAGAAAGGAAGCTTTAGTGGGGCTCACATACCTTCACTAAATTAAAGTGAGAAAAAGTAAGTATGTATTTAAATATTATGGTCGCACCTTGGTGGAGTGTGAATTTGACATTTTATTTGAACAAGTGCAATGGAAGAAAAATAGAAGAGAATTGAAAATAAAGTAATGATGGAAGGACCCAATTGTAAATAATGAAAAGCTAAGAGAATATTTGATGTATATATTTGTATTATGGAAAGCAAGATGAAATTCAAGTAGAATGCAAGTAAAGTGAAATGCAAGTGAGATTGCTTGGCTTGATGGAATTTGCATGTGAAGTTACTATTACATGCAAATGATTGCATGTAAAAAGCATAAAGCATAGTGGGGGACATGTGGGACCCCCACCATCTGAAAGATGACAAAGAAAAAAAGAACAAAGAGTATTTAATTGAAAGAAAACCATGGTTTAGCAAAGATAACCCATAGTAAACAAAGTAAGATTGGTAATGTGACTTGAAAAGAAAAAAGGTATAATCATAACATATGATGGAAAGAAAATAGAATAAAGAAATTTGAGTTGATGGAGGAACTTGGGAGAATCCGCCCATACAAGTGAAAAAGTGTGATTTCAAAGCTTTTTGCCTTGTGATATCTACCCACATAAAAGAAAAAGAAAAATGCCAAAAGCTACCCAGCCTTGGGCAATCTGCCCATGAAGGAAATGGAAAGGAAATAGGAACTTTTACAAGGCCATTTCAAGCTTATTTCTTGTTATGTTCGCCCATATCAAAAAGAAATCAAAGAAAGTGTGTTTGCCTTGAGAGATCCACCGCATTTGGAGGAGAAATGAAGATAAAATAGCTTTGTGAGGCTTCTACCCGAGATGAGAGAAAGAGTTGAGAGAAATGTGCTTGGCTACTCCATTTCTCTTAGTACCCATGAGCTTATTTCTTGCCATTTTCCTATCATCAAGCTTTGTTGCTCCTAGAAACTGCAAGGAAGAAAGTGTGAATGATTCATAGGTTCAAGAAAAGTTTAGGTAAGTAAAGTTGAGTTTGATTTATGAATTTATTAAGGAATTGAATTGTGATTGTGTGAAAATGTTTGTGGTAGCAGAAATAACACCGTGTGGGTGCCAAGAAATCCATGCATGTTGGTGATTTGCAAGGAATGTAAGATTACGCTACTAAAGAGCTTTAGAATTCTTGGTTTTAGCTCAAGTTAAATTATTGAGAAAGGTAAGACTAATTGTGGCCTGTTCCTTGATTGTTCATTCTATATGATTATGGGTTAGGAAGAATGCTTATACTAGTTATGAGTTTTGATTTTGTGTGAATGTAATGTTTTGAAGAAAGTAAAGGATAGAAAATTATGCATGTAAGGACTAGAGAATTCTTTGGTAAAATTGCTGCCTATATATATATATATATATATATATGTGTGAAAGATTATATGTGAAGGAATGTTAATTATAGCATGAACTGAACTATGTAGTTAATGGCTAGTACTTGAATGAGAAGGGGGAATGATGAATAGGCTATAAAAGCATAAAGCTAAGTGTGGGCAGCAAGTGTAGGATTGAACAAATTGTAAAGTCATTAAGTATCTTGAGTTTAATTGCTGCTAGGAAATTAATAATTAAAGAATAATTGCCATGGTGGTGTACCGGAGGAGATGACGGGTGATCGATAAGTAAAATTAGCGAGAGACGCACCTGAATCAATGGCAAAGTAACATCCCACCATAGTGAGGTGAGTAGGGGGTGTCTATTTCAAAAGTTTCATAAACTATATATTGATATACATTTAATAAACGTTGCCAATTTTCTTTAAATGCAATTGTGGATAGCATGAGTTGTTAGCCTTGGTAGGCGATTTTTAAATGGATTTGCAATCGATTATACTGTTATTGTGGAAAGCATGAGTTGGTAGAATGTTAAGCACTTGTGAATGCCATGCTTTTAGAAATGTTTTGTATATATATAAGTTATATATGTAAAAGGGTTTTCGAAATCGGGAAACAAGCTCTTTACCATGGTTTATGTCAAAATGTGCCTTATTTGTTTGTGTGATGTGCATTCATGAATAAACTTTATGTTCACCATGCTGATTTGATATTTAAACCTCAAGTAAAGGTTTTACATTCTAAAGTCTTACAAATGGATTTATCATGTCACCATGATTGGTATTTTGGAAATAGATTTAAAATAAGCTACCCAACTTGCTTATAAATGGTTTTGTCAAATCGAGAGATTCGAGAATAGGCCGAATGTCACATCGAGATAGTGTAACCCTTGTGCACAAGTGAGCTCTAGGTAGAGAACTTTTGGGTCGATGATGGACTGTTAGACGTGGCTAGGCCACGGTCTGTGATATATATATATATATGGCAAGGCCATAGGTTGATATATGTGGCTAGGCCACAAGTTGATATACATGGTTGCGATCACATGATTTCTCTGATGTCGGCTAACATCATTAAGACTGCATGGCTGTGGGAATTTGGTGGAGGGGGGCTTCTCGGATGTTTTTACATGAAAGCGGGTCCACGAGTTGATTATTACTATTACCTACTCGAGAGTGATATCTCTTTGGGTTTTCAAACATGAATTCTTTCGCATGGTGAGAAATACAAGTTTTTCCTCAACTCCTTATTTATACGATGATTTTGTGTTTAATACCTCGAGGATAAGAAGGTTTATAAGCTTATGTATAAGCTTTGATAATGCTTGATTTGATGAAAGTGTGCATGCTTATGATAGTCTAATTTCAAGTAAAGGACATTAAATGATTTTGACAGTAGAAACCTTTTATTTGCACTGGTTTTATACGTTACTTGAAATTATTATTTTGCATCACAACTCATAGGTTTTTATGAGAGGCACAAATGTTCCATTTGATTTTAAATGGTTTATATATTCATATGTTTTTAATATTCAAAATTTCTATCTTTGGCTTGTTTCCCATCTTCGCCTTACTTACTGAGCCGATAATCACTAATTCTGTGAGACTCACCTTGATATTCTCATTTTGTAGAGAAGTGATCAACTAGTGTGCTTTTCATCAGAATATTATGGTCCACTGTGATGTAGGTAAAGGCATCTCCTAGTGCCCTATTTCGAGTCACTCCGTTACTAAAGGTCTTTATGCTGTCAAGAGATTTTAGGAACTTGCCATTTATTGTAAAATGTAAACATATATTTATATGATGATGAAAAATGATTTATGGATAGAATATTTGCTATTAATGAAATTGTGATGGTTATTAGATTTTTGACTGATGTGTTATGGTTTGATAAAATGATAATTGTGAAGGCTTGTTTGGGATTTGGAGGGTTCTCTTGCAAGTCTCAAATGTCAATAACAATATGGAAGAGGGTCGTTACAATAGTCATCGGGGAACAAAACTCCACTTAATCACAAATCAGATCAATTTCCAAAAATCATCCCTCAAACTAAAACACAAATCCACAAATAAGGCCATCATGCCTTTATAATTCACATTTTCCTTATCGAACCTCAATTCACATTTATCGATCTTTAATCATCTTTAAGCTTGGTTAGGTTCTAAGTGCCTATAAATCCCCAAGGCATCATTGGATCAAATTCTCCTAAAATATCTTTCGCCTAGTGAAATCTACTCCTAGAGTTCATTATAGCCTCTAGACATCCTAGTCTAGGTACACACAACATAGGCCATCCATATGGCTTACACCATAGCACACAAACACCCATTCCACAATTTGATTCTCTAGCCTAGGCACTTACATCTAGGTAATCATATATATACATATATATACATACACACATGTTAATACCATGGTAGCTCCTTCATCAAGGCATCATGCATCACATGAATTTTAATTCAAACCCACTCAGAGTAACAAATTAGAGGTAATCCCACCATCGAGCTCAACTTTAATCTTTTATCATCCTCTAGCTCACTAGCGCGTCCAATTACTTCGTTTCCTCCTTAGAACACATTAAACCATCCAATTGTTAATTAAATCCTAGTTTTCGAAAACAGCGAACTTCTCCACAATTAACCAAATCTTAGTAATCCAACTGTTTAAGCTCAAATCCTTCATTAACAAGCTAATCCCATACCTTAGAAGCTGGATTGTATGAGTATTAGCTCCAAGTCCTCCAATCCAAGCCAAAGAGGGAAAATTACAAAATCTACAGAAAAATTAGATTTTGAAGTTATTAATAGATTAAACTGAAAAAAATCAGTAAAAACGTTAAATCTTACCTCCATGATAGTTTTTCAAGCTCCAAATAGCCTCAAATTGCTCTAAAAATCAATTTAGGGGTTAGGGTTTGGAGTTTTCTAGAGAGAGAAAGTGAAAGAAAGAGTTGAGAGTGAGATGGGGCGGAATGGCCCAAAACCCCTTTTACTTTTACATTTCCTCAATGATGCATTGATACATTTGGCAATGTATCGATACATCTGTCCTAATTTCGAGTAAATGTATCGATACATTGAGGCAATTTATCGATACATATTAGGTAGAATGCTCACTACCCAACCATGTATCAATACATAAGGGAAATGTATCAATACGTTTTTCCCTGAGTGCTTGTCACAGCCCAGTTTCTTGGCCGTGACTAGCGCTTTAGGAACTTTTGATGGATTGATAAACAGGTCATATAAATAGGCTTGCTTGCGCCCAATATGCATAGCCCACTAAGCCCAAGCAAGCCTATTTATATGACCTGTTCATCATTCCATCAAAAGTTCCTAAAGTCAAATTTCATAATTCAAATTCAAAATAATGCTAACCATTGCCAACTCATAGTGGCATTACCAATCAAAATATACATATATTGTCAAAAACATATATCATAATAATTTACATCAGGTTTGTCTATACACAACAAAAAGGATACTCGACTTCCAACGGAGAGATCCGAGTGAAAGTACAGCTATTGAATGCCGAGTTACCTACCAAGGAGAGAAATCTATAAGGACAACTCAACCTAGTTACCGACTGCCTCCTGATCTAAAAACATGAAGTTGAAAATAGTGAGTATAAACCCAATGAGTGAACAAAGGAAGGGAACAAGCAAATGATAAGACAAGTTTAAAGAAATCATGATGCATTTATTTTCAAAAGCAATGCAATTTAGTTTAGTTCTTATTAAAACCCCTCATTAAACCCTTAATTGATTAATCACTTGATGATGAAGGATCCATGCACAATAAAAAATTTGAAGAATGAAAACTTTAGTAACATTCAAGCAAGTCAAGCGAAATGACTGATCCTCGCTGCCGCGGAAAGGCATTCTCGCTGCAGCGAAATTTGAGCTTACATCATCAGCTGGCCGAGGGTTTCTCACTAAAACCCCTCATTTCAAACTTAATTAATTAATTCCTTGATGTTGGAAGTCTATGATCAACTATGATGTTAAAGAAGTGGAAAATATGGCAGAAACCAAACAAGGTAGCAAGCACGACAGAAGGTTTCTCATTGCAACGAGAATGAATTCTCGCTACAGCGAAACCACCTATAGATATCTCACTCTCACTGTAGCGAGTTACAGGACTGTAGCCAGCCTCTCAACCCGAGAGTTTGTTGCTATAGTGAGAAACAGAACACCAAGAAGAAAGTTCTCATTATATCAAGCAAAGGCCATTCTACTGCAATGACAAAATCAACTTGAAAATACTTAGCAATTTCCAAGGTTCAACATGCAAGATTTCACATACATTACAACCACATACCATATTCATGAACTTTCTATTGCATAAATATATATATATACATATATAAACACTAATAGCACCACCGCCTCACCCAGCTCATGTGCAACCCCCACATCGTACACATAGTTTGAGTCATTATGTGCATCCCCTACATCGTGCACAGCTAATACCATCGTGTACATCCCCCATATCGCTCACAGGCAATATCATCATCCACATTCTTGCACCTGTCATCGACGGCATGTGCATCCCCCACATTGCCCACACACACGGTTATATTTATTACACAATATTAACTATCGATACACAACATATATATATATATATATCAGCATCCTATAGGAGCACAAGGATTCATCATATTGCACACTCACCCCATAAAATGCTTTAATAAAGGCATGTTCCCATGCATAATCTTTAAGAAAAAATCAAATAAAAATCATTCACATGCTTAATCCAAATACCAATACATTTCCCAAAATATTTTAAATGCAAGTTCACTCACCTTTATGGATTTGTAATTGAATTTTTTTTCAAAATTCTTCCAAGCTAATAAGGGAAATCACTCCTTCTCTCTCTACACGTCCAACTAGTGAGTAAATGTACTTAAGAAAGACTTTTGAAGGCTGTTGAGGTGTAAAAGTGGAAGAACATGAAAAACCCTATGAAAGGGTGTAGAAAAACATGAGAAATAAAGCTAATTTGGGGAAGTTTTAAAGGTTACAAAGGATACTTCTATGAATGGTGCAAAGAAACATGGAATGGAGAGGAAGATAGGAGGAAGAAAAAGAAGAGAAGCTGCTGGAAAACTGAAGAAAAGCTACTGAAGATTAGATATTTATAGTTAAAGTTTATCCAATTTTCATACAATTTATAATAATGCCCTTAACAAGGCCACTTGTCTTCCTCCTTTCCTTTATACACTCTTTTACTCTTTTAACATTGAGACAAAGTCCATAATAGTCTAAAAGTACTCGATTTCATGAAAACTTAAAAATTTAGGCTCAAGGTGCAAAATGACCATTTTACCCCTACCATGGAAATTATCAGTATTTATATCTTCTTCATTTATTTTACCCTCATTCATTTATTCCTTAGGCCTACTTTAACCTTAATAATGTATGAAAGCCTACTTCTAAGGGCTCACCATGAGAAATGATGAAATTACCCTTGGCCCGTGTTATCACATCTACTCTTAGTTATGGCCCTATAGAGGTCGAGGTCTCACAGTGCTCTTTACTTCAAATGTATCAATACATTTGGATAATATATCAAAACATGATCATCTTTGGCCAAATCTATCGATACATCCTTACATATATCAATAGAATTCCTCCAGAACACCTCATGTTGTTCTTCCTACCAAGAATGTATCGATACATTAAGGAATGCATCAATACATCTTCCTTTATGGTGGTCCCTATAATATGTGCTAGAAGGGGGGTGAATAGCACAATTGGGCTCTTAACAATATTGGAAACTAATTTTCAGAACTTAAGAAAATAAAAACAAAGTATAAGATGCATGCACAACAATTTAGAGTGGTTCAGTCCAAGACCTATATCCACTACCTTGATTGTCAAACCAAGGATTTTTTCATAAATTCACTAAGAACTAGTGAAATTAACAAGTTTTCACCAAGCTTTACAATGGCTTTTACCAGGCTCAGCTAAAACCTTTTACACTAGCTTTTCACGGGCTCAACTAAAACCCCAAAGTCATTTTCCAAGGCTCAACCACAACCTACAACAATCAAGCTATCCCAAGCTTGAATAACCCCTTAGAGTGACTTTCTCACTCTAAGAATACAAGAAAAGTAGTAAAAGAAAGTACCTATGATCACCGGTTGATCTGATTAGTGCAAAATTAAGTGCAAAATACAAATGCAAATAGTAGGCGTTTAAGTGCAGACAAGTGCAGTGATGATTTTCTAGTATTTCAACTCTCTATAGCTCAAATCTCATTCAAGGCTTCTAAAAACTTGTTTCTAATTGTTGGAAGACCCTTTTATACTTGGAAATGCAACTCTAATGGCAACTTGGTAGTTTATGGCCATTGGAAACAGTTGAGGATAAGTTCTAGTCGTTAATCTGTCTTATAGTGCTCTAGTTCAAATTGCAGACAGAGAGCTCTTAGTCGACTGACTTGGTCGACTAAGTTGGTTCTGTTTCTCAAACTCTTCAGCCCGCTATTCCTCCAATTTGAAACTTGGTCAACGAATATTCTTTCTTGTTTCACCAATAACCTTCCTCCTTGTTAGATAGTTATATCTTGTTATTTTTATTCCTCTGTTTCTTTTGATATACTCTTTGAGAAGTTAAATGATTAATTTCATATATTAATTTTCCTACACACTCAATTAAAGATATTAGACACACATAAATGGGAATGTTTTATTATCAACAAAAACTAATGGAGCCAACAATCTGCCCTTTTTTGATGATGACAAAACATTCCTTGATTGACAGCATAGTGTCCTTTTAGTCTTTTTAGTTTTTCGCAGAAAATGAGGATTGCTCCCCCTAAGTATATGCTCCTCCTTAGTGTGTGCATATTTTGCTTACTTTATTCCAGCAAATTTTATTCTTGTCATATAGAGAGAATGACATTGTACACTTAGATTATATATGTGTATAAACATGTGCAAAAATTTGGAATGATTTACAACAATGAATATTGACAGATTTTTCATAAAGAATTTAGTAGAGTTCTATCAATCACCATATAGTCATCAGATTTTATCTATTCCCTTCGTGATTCAATGGACATTCTATACACAGCATCTATATCTATGTATAAATAGAAGTTATTCTCAATGCCATATTGAAAATCATTTATCAGCTTGTAAATCAATATCAGCATAGCATCAGCAGATTTTGTTCATGACAGTAAAAATACCAAGATAACAAAATATCAGTAGACTTCAATTTGTAGCAGTTAAACAGCATAGACATTACAACATTCACTTTTCATGCACAATCATATAGACAACAGAATTAAACTTAAGTGTTCAAGTGCCACCATGGCACAAATAGCAGTTAATAAAAAAGTATTTCGAAATTGCCCCTGAACAATTTTGCTTCCTATCTCCTATTTTTCTAAGTTCCTACTCTTGATTGTGCTTTCTTTTCTTTCCTAAGTTCTTGGTTCCTCCACCCTAACATTTTTTTTAAAAATTTATTCTTTGGTTCCTGCACCTATTCTACTCCCTCTTTTTGTCAGCATCAAAGGAAGGGGCTTCTATTCATTTGATGTGTAAGAGGGTGATGATTCAGTGTCATAGAAAGACTTTAGAGGAAAAGAAGAGGGCTCTTGGAGAGGTGAATGTTCTGGTGAGGACTTGTTTGAGACAGGGATTGGATTTTGAGGAGAAGAGGCTGAAACTGGTCTAGATTTCTCTGCCAACCTAGAAGACTGTATTCTCTTGAGAAAAACTATTTTGGTGGCCGTAGTCTTCTTTCCTTTGGTTGGTGGTTTTGCCTTAGTTGGTGGTGCTGCAGTGGCTTTTTCTTTCCTAGATTTTGCCTTTGCTTTGGTAGCTGATGCAGGTTTCTTCCCTTTCCCTACATCTCCATTATCTTTTTGAGTTTATGTCCTGGCAGTGTCTTTTTTAGCTTGTCCCTCCTTAACCATTTGGTGGAAGACATCTATAATGGAAACTTCCTCTGAATTTGGAGGAGAGGCCTGGTGTTTCTTTGTCTCTAAACCAACTACTTCAGTCCTTTGTTTTGATTCATTTTTGCTTTGAAGTTAAGGAGAGGGTGTCTTCGCTGGCTTATCATCCCTTAGTGAGAGTCTTCAATCTGTAGAGCAAGACTGGCAGATTTATAGGTGGAACCTTCAACTTGAATATTATAACTTCCAACATGAGGAGCAGATTTTTCTGATGACTTAGTTGAACCTTCAGTACCTTGCTGTGCTTGTGCAGTGCTAGATGTTGCAGAGTTGTCTGTAGCCATTAGTTCAGATGGAATGTTTTCCTTCTCTTTCAGCTTGTTTTCCAAGTTAGTGATTCTCTCTTCAATTTTCTGTAACTTCTCTCCTTGGACAGTCAACTTTCCATCAATCCTCATGAGCAAGTTGAAAATTACTTCATTTGAGAATCTGGAAGAGGCTCCTTCAAGTTGAGCAGGTAGGCTGTGTTCTTTTCTTGGACCAGTCTTGGGGGTCTTAATGAACCTTCCTCCATTGAGCACATACGCCATTTTAACCAAGCTGCCATAATAAATAGCTTGATCTCTGGTTTTTACCAAGTCCATATCATACCGCTTTGCCCATATGCCCTTATTCTGTGCAAGGGATGTAATTACATTCCCATACGGCAGGTTAACCTTATCAAGTCTGCAGGCACTTCTCATTTTTTCAATCATATATCTTCCCAGATTCAGAGATACCCCGTTAAAGGCATGTTCCATCAACTAAAAGTCCTAGAGGCTGATGTAGCTAAGGCTTCCACTTCTACCTTGTATATTTGCTGCTATGAAATAATGTAAAATCCTAACCTGAGGACTGAATATCAGTCTAGAATTGCTCTTTGAGAAATATTTTTCCTTCCTCCTAGTGATGATCTCCCACAATGAGGACGGATCATATTTTTCAAGGAGCTCAAATTCATGTTCTTTACATTCTATTTTCAACAAGCTTCCTAAATCTTCAATAGTCACAATAAATTCTTTTCCATTTAGATAAACATTCAAACCATCTTCATCATAGTCATCAGAATCTATCAATTCCTTTCCTTTCAAAGCAATACCAAAATAGAATTCTTTAACTAGACTTGGACTATAAGACCTATTCTTAAAGGTGCTGTAACCTTTTAGTTTTAGTTCATCAAAGTACTCAAATAAACTAGTTTGGATTTTTACATTTTCCTGAAAACTCTTCCAATCAAAAAATTTTCCACAAGAGATTGGTGCATTCTCGATAGTCTTGAACCTATATTCATGCAACTTATTCTTGAACTTTGAATAAGAAGAACTAGTACCTTTGTGGAGTGAGGGTTTTGTATCTTTTTTCTTTTCAGTTTTCTGCTTCTTTTCTCCTAGTTTGTTAGATATTTCTTTCACTGAACCAGGCATGATTTTCAATTTCTTCTTCAAACTTTCCGTTCTTGTTCCTTCCTTCATTGGCCTTTTCCCTTTCTTCTTTTCTGATATCTCTTTACTTTGAGATGTTCTTGCCATTTTGATTCCAAAAATTTTTAATGGTCAGGGTTTGAGTCAGTTTCAGAGGCAAATAGGAAGATTTGGGTTTTGGTTTTTAGAGCAACAGGTTCAAGGGAGAGAAGAGGAGAGGTTGTCAGCAGTTATTCCAAAAAAGAATTACTCACCTTCCCTTAAGTGCTGCCCTACTTTCATTCTTTATAATTTCAAGATTCCCTTTCAAATTTTTGTTATTTACCTTTGGCTGTATTTTTTCTTTCTCTTTGCACCCGATAAACCAAATTTTTACCTCATTTTACTTCTCTTTCTTTAAACTGACTGAGTCTTATTATTTAATGCTATCAAACCTCTCTTAGTTGACTAAGATTTCCTTAGTCGACTGAATGCACTTTGTTTTCTATATGAGAGCCAAAGGTTTTCTTATAATTCCTTCACACTAATCATCCCTAAATTTCTTCTAATCTCATAGAATCTATCTTGACTCAGAGGTTTGGTAAAATTGTCTGCTAATTGATGTAAAGTATTCACAAATTCTATCTTAGTATCATTTTTCACTACATGGTCTCCAATAAAATTGTGTCTAATTTCAATGTTCTTTGTCCTAGAGTGCTGCACAAGATTTTTTGATATATTGATTACACTTGTGTTATCACAGTATATTGGTACATTATGCATAGTTATTCCATAGTATTTCAATTGTTGCTTGATATAAAGAATTTGTGCACAGCAGCTACCAAGTGATACATACTCTGCTTCTGCTGTTAACGAAGCTACTGAATTTTGCTTCTTCCTAGACCAAGACACAAGCATGCTTCCTAAAAATTGGCATGTTCCACTAGTGCTTTTCTTATCAGTTCTGCTACTAGCAAAGTCAGCATCTGAATATCCAACTAAGCTAAGAGTTGAGTCTCTAGAGTACCATATTCCTAGTCCTTGAGTGTCTATGAGGTATCTAAAAATTCTTTTAACAGTTGTTAGGTGTGTTTCTTTACGTTGTGACTAAAATCTAGCACACAAGCACACACTAAACTGAATATCTGGTCTACTTGCTGTAAAGTAGAGAAGAGAGCCGATCATACCTCTATAGAGCTTTTGATCTACATCCTTACCTTTTTCATCTAAATCGAGTTTGGTGGATGGACTCATTGGTGTGGAAATTGATTTCAGCTTCAGCATATCTTGAGTGTATCTTTCTTGGTTGATGAAGATTCCTTCCTCACTTTGTTTGATTTGAAGACCAAGAAGTACTTCAACTCTTCCATCATGCTCATCTCAAATTCACCCCGCATTTTCTTAGCAAAGTTCTTGCATAATGCCTCATTAGTTGCACCAAATACAATGTCGTCCACATATATTTGCATAACAATTAAATCATTTAGATATCTCTTAATGGACAATGTAGTATTGATGCTACCTCTATCATACCCTTTTTCAACTAGAAATTTTGAAAGCCTCTCATACCAAGCTCTAAGAGCTTGTTTCAATCCATACAAGGCTTTATGAAGTTTGAAAACATGATCAAATTTTTCAAAGTCTTCAAAACCAGGTGGTTGTTCTATATATACTTCCTCTTGAATTAATCCATTTAAGAATGAACTTTTTACATCCATTTGGAACAATTTAAAATTCATGAAACATGCAAAAGCTAGCAACAACCTTATGGCTTCAATCCTAGCAACGGGAGCAAAGGTTTCATCATAATATATTCCTTCATCTTGGTTGTATCTTTTTACAACCAGCCTAGCTTTATTTCTAACTATATTTCGTTGCTCATCTACCTTATTTCTAAATACCCATTTTGTACCAACAATAGGGTGATTTGAAGGTCTACGTACCAATGACCATACATGACTCCTTGTGAATTGATCAAGTTCTTCTTGCATGGCCATTATCCAACTTTCCTCCTTTTCAGCTACTTCAAAGTTTTTAGGTTCAATTTGAGATATAAAAGCTAAAAACTCACAAGTTTCTCTAGTTGCTTTCCTAATTTTAACTCCTTGTGAAATGTCACCTATTATTTGGTCTTGTGGGTGATCTCTTACAAATCTTCAACTCCTTGGTAGATCATCATGCTGATTTTTTGCTCTTTGCAATTTTTTTTTTCTAAGTGAGCTTTCTTCATTATTTTTATTGTTTTCTAAGCTCATTTCCTCCATTGGTTTTTCTAGGACTTCTACATCATCATCACCATCATGAACTTCTTTTTGTAAAGCATTTGACTCATAAAAAACTACATGGATTGATTCTTCGATGGTTAAAGTCCTTTTGTTAAAAACTCTATAGGCCTTTGAGTTTAATACATATCCTAAAAATATTGCTTCATCACTCTTTGCATCAAACTTCCCTAGGGGCTGTTTTCCATTGTTCAATACAAAGCACTTAAAAACAAAACTCCTAAGGTGAGAAATATTTAGTTTCCTACCCTTGTAAAGTTCATATGGAGTCCTTGAAATCAAGGGTCTTATTGAGACTCTATTAAGAATATAAGCTACTATATTTACTGCCTCAGCCCAAAGATATTTAGGTAGGTTATTCTCACACAGCATGGTCATAGCCATTTCTTTTAAGGTTCGATTTTTCCTCTTTACAACTCGATTTTGCTGGGGTGTTTTAGGTGCAGAAAAATTGTGATCCAACCCCTTTTCATTGCAAAATTTTTCAAACTCATCATTTTCAATTTCTCCTCCATGATCACTCCTTATACTAACTATGGCTAATCCTTTTTCATTTTCTACTTTCTTACAATGACTTAAGAATGCTTGTAGAGCATCATTCTTATGAGTAAGAAATACACCCAAGTATATCTAGAATAGTCATCAACAATTACAAAACCATAAGATTTTCCTCCTAAGTTAGTTGTGCTTATTGGACCAAATAGATCAATGTGTAACAATTCAAGAGGTCTAGATGTTGACATTATCTTCTTGGTCTTAAAAGATGTCATAACTTTTTTTCCTAGTTGGGAAGCATCACATATCCTATAATTTTCAAATTTTAACTCCGGCAGTCCAACAACAAGATTTTTCTTAATTAATTTTGACATAGTATGCATGCTCACATGTCCTAATCTCCTATGCCATAGCCAACTATCATTTTCAGTATTTGCAACAAGACATACCTCACCATTTACTTTAAGATTTTCAAGAAAAACTACATACATACTTTTTAATCTTTTTCCTATAAATGAGATTTTATTTGTACTCATATCTATCACTTCACACTTAGTTGAATCAAAACATACTTTAAATCCTTTATCACATAATTGACTAATACTTAGTAAATTGTGCTTTAATCCTTTAACCAACAACACATGACTGATTTGAGTTTGGGAATTCTTACCAACCGTACCTATACCATGGATTCTGCCTTTTGAATCATCCCCAAATGATACGGTTCCTCCTTTTCTCTTATCCAACTGAGCAAACAGCATTTCATGTCCTGTCATGTGCCGTTAACATCCACTGTCCGTGTACCAATGTTGTTTCTTCTTGAGTTGAGCTCTTAAACATGTCCCTTTTAAGTCCAGCTCAACCTACAAAATAGAATTTTAGTTTTTCTTTATAGGTACCCATACTTTGATGGGTCCTTGAGTGTTAGTTGCAACAAAAGATCCCTTAAGAACCTAGATTTTCTTAACTTTTTGCACTTTTCTTTTCTTAAAACAATCATATGATTAATGACCATGTTTACCACAATTATAACATCTAGGTAATGCTTTAACTTAATTTTTATTGTGGTATACATCTCTTTTAGAAGATTCATTTTTCAAACATTTAAGAGTTGTGTTTTCATCAAGAATTATTTGCAAAGCTTCATTCTTGTTTTTCAGCTCGTTTTAAAATCTCAAAGTTTGTTTTTGAGTGTTCTAACTCAACTTGCAAAATATTTCTTTGCTCAAAAACAAAAGTAAATTCTTGTTTGATTTGTTCCAAATCATTTTCATGTAATGCAGCCTTTTTCTTTAATGATTTGTATTTTGCAAAAAGTTTTTCAAATTCATCATAAAGGCACTCATACTCATCTTGTAAATCATCATAAGAATTAATGCAAGGGGATGAGGATACCTCTATTTCATCCTCTTGTGCCTTTAAACAAATGTTTGCTCTTTCCTCAGATTTTTAATCATCAATTTCAGAGCTTGATGTGTCATTGTCCGACCATGCGGTTGCCACCATTGTTTTCTTGGATTTCTTGTTTTTCTTGGGAGTTTCATCTTTCAGAAATGAACACTCGGACTTGAAGTGACCAGGTTTCTTGCATTCGTAGCAGATCATCTCTTCCTTTTTGTTGGAGTCATTTTTATTCCTTATTTTCCATGAAGAACCTTGGTCTTTCCTGAAACCTCTTCTATCTAGCCTTCAGTTTCTCCTACTCATTAGCTTTCTGAATTTTCTTGCAACTAGAGCCAATTCTTCATCATCATCATAAGAAAGCTCTTCTAACTCTTCTTCAAGGATGTTGGCTTTAAGTGTAATACTCTTTTTCTTTTCCTTTGCTTCCCTTCGGTCTTCTTCTTCTTCTTCCTTAAGCTTCAGCTCATGAGTAAGAAGAGAACCGTAAATCTCATCAAGTGTGATGATGTTCATATATTTAGCCTCTCTAATGGTAGTTACTTTAGGCTTCCAGTTTTTTGGTAGACTCCTAAACAGTCTCTTAACTAATTCATGTTCAGGGATAGGCTTGCCTAGCTAACTCAATTTATTTGTGATGTTTGTAAACCTATCAAACATGCTAGTGATGTTTTCACCAGGCTCCATTTTGAACATTTCATAACTATGTGTTAAAAGAGCAATTTTGGACTCCTTTACTTGAGAAGTCCCTTTCTGGATTATTCTAAGTTTTTCCCACACTTGTTTAGCTATTGTATAGCTTGAGACTTTGTTAAATTCAGTGGGGGTTAATGCACAATGCAATATGTTGACAACCTTCAAGTTTATTTGAACTTTCTTAGTTTCAGCCTTAGTCCATTCAGACCTTGGCTTGGGCATCAACTCATTTGTCACTACATGCACGGTTGAAGGCATAAAGGGTTCATCAGTTATGATATCCCACATTTCATAATCTATAGCCCTAACATAGATTGACATTCTTGTGCTCCAAGAAGGGTAATTAGAGCCATCAAACAGAGGTGGTCTATTTGTTGATTGTCCCTCAGCAACTATGGATTTTTGTTGAGCCATTTGGATCCTCCCAAAGGATGTTAAGCCTTAATAACAGGAAACTAGGTCTGATACCAATTGTTGGTCCCTATAATATATGCTAGAAGGGGGTGAATAGCACAATTTGGCTCTTAACAATATTGGAAACTAATTTTCAGAACTTAAGAAAATAAAAACAGAGTATAAGATGCACAACAATTTAGAGTGGTTCAGTCCAAGACCTACATCCACTACCTTCATTGTCCAACCAAGGATTTTCTAACAAATTCACTAAGAACCGATGAAATTCACAAGCTTTTACCAAGCTTTACAATGGCTTTTACCAAGCTTAGCCAAAACCTTTTACGCTAGTTTTTCACGGGCTCAACTAAAACCCCAAAGTCATTTTCCAAGGCTCAACCACAACCTACAACAATCAAGCTATCCCAAGATTGAATAACCCCTTAGAGTGACTTCCTCACTCTAAGAATACAAGAGAAGCAGTAAAATAAAGTACCTATGATCATTGGTTGATCTGATTAGTACAAGATTAAGTGCCTAATACAAAAGTAAAGGGTAGGCGTTTAAGTGCAGACAAGTCCAATGATGATTTTTTGGTATTTCAACTCTCTATAGCTCAAATTTCATTCAAGGCTTCTAAAAACTTGTTTCTAATTGTTGGAAGACCCTTTTATACTTAGAGATGCAACTCGGATGACAGTTTGGCAGTTTATGGCCGTTGGAAACAGTTGAGGATGAGTTTTAGCCATTAGTCTGTCTAGTAGTGCTCTGGTTCAAATTGCAAACAGAGAGCTCTTAGTCGACTGACTTGGTCGACTAAGTTGATTCTATTTCTGGTTTGTAGATCTTGGCATAGAGCACTTGGTCGACTGACTTCGTAGACTAAGTTGGTTCTGTTTCTCAAACTCTTCAGCTCGCCATTCCTCCAATTTGAAACTTGGTCAACCAATATTCTTCCTTGTTTCACCAATAAGCTTCCTCCTTGTTAGATAATTATATCTTTTTATTTTTATTCCTATTTTTCTTTTGATATACTCTTTGAGGAGTTAATTGATTAATTTCATATATTAATTTTCCTGTACACTCAAGTAAAGATATGAGACACACATAAATGGGAATGTTTTAGTATCATCAAAAACTAATGGAGCCAACACCTTGTAGGTAGTTTTAAACTTTTGATACTTCTAAAAATCCAAGTTTAACACCTCAACATCATTCCCTGTTAATGTCACACCTAAATCATTCATTTAACTTAATCCCATATACATAAATTCACAAACATAACATCAAACTTAGATCAAAACCTTAAGCTATGGGATTTATCACATATTTTCTCAAAATTTTGCCTACGTCTCAATATATGAACTTTCAAACACTTGGCATACATAGCGTATCATCAAAGTCCTCAAGACTTCACATATTTCGTAAATCATCTTTAGTTTACTTAATTTACATAAAAAATTGGGGGTGTTACATTCCTAGTCTAGGTATTCATTACAATAATTGTTAAATGAATACGAATAGTTTAAACTCCAAGAAATTCGCTAGAGTGTAGAGTATTGGGTTGTTGGTAAAAGTCCACTTTTGAAGGTAAGTCGATACACCTTTTGAAAATATTTATACGGTAAAGTTGAGCTTGATTTATCGACATGGTTCCCGTGCATGACTTGAATGTTATATTGGTTTCGATAAATCATGTTGTATGAGATGAAAGTTTTGAATAAAGTTTTCAATGTACTATGTAGTAAATATCTCTATTATAAATTAGTTTTCAACAAGAGGGGCAAGCCCTTTCAAAGGTTTTCATTCAAAATTTCGTCAATGAGATATATGAAGCATGATTGATGCATATTAGATAAATGCCTAAGTGGTTTATATAATACCCACATAAGTCCATACACCGATCGTAGGCCCCTAAAAACGAGTCATGACAAAAATATATTTCAACATATTTTTCCAATATCAAACATATTATTAATTCACAAATAAATTTAGAATTTTGTGATATCAAAACATTATAAGTACTTGTTCCCTATGCATAAAGCTAAATACATACTGGGCATATTTATGTATCATATAATATATTTCATCAAACTCGTTTAAACTCATCAAGCATTATCAAAATCCTTTCATATAATCCATGTTTCATTGAAATCAAATTTTAATACAAAATCATAAACAAGGCATGCTTAATTGTATCAAAATAATTAAAACCACTAGATCTACTTACCTTATCAAATTGTGCCTTTCCTTTTAGCACCTTTCAATAACAAACTCAAGCTCTCCAAGCTACTAACTCCTCTAATAGAACCTATCAATGTATAATCCATCATCAACACTTTCTTCTTTTCTCATAACTTTCATAAATACCCATTTATCCTTTCACAATTTTCTTCAATCATTCTCTAACCTAAAATTAGTAACAAAATTTTGTCCAACTCGGTATTTACAGCCTAACTTACTAAAGTGTTTAGTAACCTTACCTTGGTGAGCTTGAGGAAACCAAAACCAATCAAAATCTAGAGTTTTAGAGAGAGAAACGGTTTTAAAGAATCCATTAGTTCTGGAAATAAAAATCACAAGGTTAAATGTTTAGGATTTGAAAACCTTACCCCCTGAAGACTTTAAAATGAAAATATGAACTTGAATATGAACTTAAATAGCTCAAAATGCTTTAGAAAGATGAAAGAGAACAATAATAGAGAGAAAGTAGAGAAAATAGAGGTTAAGAGTAAAAAGAGAAATTTTAAAAACTTCTAGGGGATTTCTATAAGTTTGGGGTATTATTTTATTTATGAAATGTCCATTTTACGCTTTTTTTTTCTAAATATGCATTGTAAGTATCGATTCTTTGGGGATAAGTATCGAAACTTTTCCTTTCTAAGTAAGGCTATTAATGCTCATGAATGATGTATTGATACTTGTTCATTAGGAAGCCTTTCTAGGCTTCAAGTGTCATGACCTAAATCTAGGGCCATGATCAACGCATGTACTCAATGGACATAGCCCACTAAGCCCAAGAAAGCCTATCTAAAACACCAAGCTAGTGAAAGGAAGTATGAAAGTAAGAATTTTCAGGGGTTTTAAAGTGAGAGAGTGAAAGAGCATAAAAGGTTGTAGTACCCTATATTTTAATATGGTGGCTAATAGAGTTTACGGATACCAATTGAGATTGATTACTGAGTTAAAAGGGTAATTCAAAAGTGAACCTGTGAAATCTCGATTTTCACAGGCACATAACTGGAAGTAGACGCGATAATGCGGACTAGGGGTAATTTAATAATTTCTCTTCGTAAGCTCTTATGAGTGGGTTTTTTTTTATGCTCTTAAGGTCTAAATAGGCCTAAGGAATGAATAAATGATGTTTATGATGGTAAATAAATGATGTTTATGATGGTATTGATAATTTCCACTGTAGGGGTAAAATGGTCATTTTGCATCTCGGGTCTAAATTTTTTTTGTTTCGTGAACTTGAGTACCTTTAGACTATTATGGACTTTCTTTCTGTGTCAAAAGAGCAAAAAGGTTGCACAAAGGATGGGAGGAAGACAAAGCCACCGTGTTAAGGGTATTTGGTAATTTTAGTGGAAATTTGGATTTACTTGAAGCATAAATATCTATGCTCCAGTAGCTTCCAACAACTTCTCCTTCTTCATCCCAGCCCTTCTCTTCATTTCACATTTTCTTCAATCTCCATGGGAGGTAAACCTTGAATCCTTCATAAATCCCTCATGGAAAGTCCAAATTTCATGCTTTTGCCCACTCTTTCATACAGTTTTTCATGCTCTTCCACTTTTACACCTTAAAACCCTCAAAAAGTCTTTATTCAGCACTTTCTCTCACTAGTTGAAAGTTTTAGAGAGAGAAAGAGAGGCTTTCCATAGTAGCTTGAAAGCTTTTGAAAAGGAATTCAACTATAAAAAAAAAACCACCAAGGTGAGAAATGAGTTAGAATTTGATTTTAAGGTGTTAGAGATGGCTAGAAATTTGATTTATGGGCTGTTATATTTTTTATAGTTATATTGTGGGTGATAGGTTCCAACAAGGCCTCACATGTCCGTTTGAAGTAATAATCGAAGTTGAGTCGATTAGAGGTTCAACAATCCCGGTGAGTGAACTTGCATTTCAAAATTTGTTTTGGGAATGTAAACTTATTTGCGCAATATACTTGAATAATTTTATCCAACTTTCCTTAAAAACAAGTGCCTTGAGAACAAGCCTTTGATAAATTGATTTTATGTTGTGATATACGATTATTATGGATTCATGCACTACTACATTATGTTGATATATATATAGATATATATATTGTGTATGATGGTTGATATTGTGTGATGATGATGACCCGGCGATGTGCGAGTAGGGAGTGCACATAAGTCGATGATGATGATGACTCGACTATGTGCGAGTAGGGAGTGCGCATGAGTCGATGATGATGATGACCCGACTATGATGATGAATGAAGTGGGGTGGTGTACTTATTGATATATGTTTATATATGTATATGTGATAGCAAGTTTATGATTATAATATGTGATTGTTTTGAATGTTGATAACTTGATTATTGTCAATGTGTTCACTTTGATGTGCAATATGGTACGGATGAATTTTGTGGCATGTGAAAACCCCTTATTTGTCATTTGCCCTAAATATCGCTGTAGCGAGAGACTCCCGGGTAGTGGGGGCATAAGCCAGCCCTGTTTCTCGCTGCAGCGAGAAACTCTCAGGTTCTAATGCAGTGACTTCACTTTGATAAAGATTTTGACTACTTTCCCGTCTGAACTGAGAAAAGTGGTAAACATAAAAGTTGTATCTTTACCTCTTAACTTTCTAATGGTTTAAAAATAAGGTCAATTGGACTTTGGAAGAGGTAGATATAGTAGAAAAATTGAAACACATGCAAACTGACACTATTTCTCGCTGTAGTGAGAAACTTTCTGTTTTGGTCGCCAGAATCTCGCTGTAGCAAAATTCAATTTCGCTGCAGCGAGAAACTTGCTGCCATGCTTGCTACCTTGCTTGATTTTGACCTACTTTTCACCCATTTAACTTCATGGATTGATCATGGGTTTGTGAAACACTATGAGGGTATTAATCAAGGTTTGAAATGAGGGGTTTTTAGTAAGAAATTAAATCAAGTGCATTGTTTTTGAAACAAGTGCATCATGATTTCTAAATTCTTCCTATCGATTGCTTGTTCCCTTCTTATGTTCACTCACTTTGTTTTATACTCACTTTTTTAAACTTCATGTTTTCAGATTCAAAGGCAATTGGGACCTAGATTGAGTCGCACACATATGCTAGCCTTTTTGGTAGGTACTATGGCAACTCAGTAGTTGTATCTTAATCCAGAGTCACTCCCCTAACGATTGAGAGTCTTTTATCTGTGTACATGTATATGAAATGTAAACTACTAGGAGTCATGCCATAAATGAAGTACGTATATGTTGGATTGATGATGATGCCTTATGAGACGACAATGAATGACAATACTTTGAGATAATACAAATATGAATATTCAATCGCTATAAATTATTACTGAAACATTCATCATTGAGACCTAAAATATGTGGTTTTAGAAATGATGGTTGGGATAAATGATCAAGATTTCATAAATAGGCTTGCTTGGGCTTAGTGGGCTGTGCCCATTGGGTCCATGCGTTGGTCATAGCCTAGAATTTGGGCTGTGACAAAGGTTATATGAAAGGGTGCACAAAAGCATGAAAATTGGAGCTAGCTTGAGAGAAGTTATGGAGGTTTCAAAACAAGCTTCCATGGAGGATGAAAGCAACATGAGATGGGAGGAAGAAGAAGAAGAAGCTGCTGGAGAAATGAAGAAGCTATTGGAACAAATGATATTTATAGCTAAAGCTTATCCAATCTCTTCTTATATTATAAAAATGCCCTTAACAAGTTGCCTTGTCCTCCTCAAATCCTTGGTGCAATCTTTTTGGTTTTTTGACTCTAGGAGAAGGTCCATAATAGTCTAGAAATACTCAAGTTCACGAAAACTTAAAACTTTGACTTAAGATAAAAAATGACCATTTTGCCCCTACCTTAGAAATCATCATTATTTCTATTTTCTTTGTCACTTTATCCTTATTTTCATCATTCATTTATGCCTTAGGCCTTAATATTGTTTGAAAGCATACTTTTAGGGGCTCACTAAGGAATGACGAAATTACCCCTAGTCAGTGATATCGCGTCTACTTTTAGCTATGAGTCTATAAAGATCAAGGTCTCGCATTCTCTCCCACTAAAAGAAATTCGGTCCTCGAATTTAAATCAAACTATAAGGTAGCATACCTTTATGTATTAAAGAGGTGTGGATACTTTGTTTGCATCTCCTCCTTAGCTTCCCACGTTACCTCTTCACTGGTGTGGTTTCGCCATAACACTTTCACTGAGGCTACATCCTTTGAACAGAGCTTTTTGACTTGCTTATCAAGGATAGCCACTGGTTGCTTCTCATAGGGTAAATCATCCTGCAATTGAATGGTTTCATTCTGTATTACATGAGATAGATCTGGGTTAAATTTCCTAAGCATTGACACATGGAATATGGGGTGAATATTCGAGAGGTCTGGTGATAGCACCAAACGATAAGCCACTGCTCCAACCTTTTCTAAGATCTCGAAGGGTCCTATATACCGAGGACTTAATTTTTCTTTCTTGTCGAACCTCATTACACTTTTTGTTGGTGAGACCTTCAAAAATACATGATCCCCCACTTGAAACTCCAAGTTTCTCTGCCTATTATCAGCATATGATTTCTGTCTACTTTATACTGATAACATCATCTGTTTATCATGCGTATTTTCTCGATGGCACCCTGCACCAACTCAGGCCCCAAGAGTTTTCTTTCTCCCACCTCTAGCCATCCAATGGGTGACCTGTATCTTCGTCCATATAATGCTTCAAATGGTGCCATTTGGATGCTATCTTGGAAACTATTGTTGTAAGCAAACTCCACTAAGGGCAGATACCGATCCCATTTGACCCCAAGGTCTATCACACATGCCCTCAACATATCTTCCAATGTCTGTATTATTCGTTCAGATTGCCCATCAATCTGAGGGTGGAAAGCTGTGCTGAAATCCAACTTAGCCCCAACGCTTCCTACAATTTTTCCTAGAACCTACTAGTGAACTATGCCCCCCTGTCAGATACTATAGAAACAGGAATGCCATGTAGCCGTATTATCTCATCTACATACAGTTGGGCATACTAGGCAGCCCCATACGTAGTTTTAACAGGAAGAAAATGAGCTGATTTTGTTAACCAATCTACTATGACCCAAATCGAGTCATAGCCCTCGCTAGTTCGAGGCAAACCCATTACAAAGTCCATTGCAATGTGCTCCCACTATCATTCAGGCATAGGTAATGGCTGTAGTAGTCTAACGGGCCTTTGGTGTTTTGCCTTAACCTGTTGACAAACTAGGCACTTGGAGACAAACTCAGTTACATCTTTCTTAAGTCCTTCCCACCAGTATACCTCTTTCAAATCTTGGTACATCTTGGTAGCTCCCGGATGTACCACTTAGGCTGCCATGTGCACTTTCTCAAATATTTCTCTCCTCAATCCATCTTTATTGGGCACATAAAGTCTGGTTCCATACCTCAATACTCCATCTATGCCTTTAGTAAATATCTTTCCTTCCCTTCCTTGAGGATCCTCTAAGACCTTAGCTACGAACTCATCTTTACTTTATGCTTCTCTAATCCGATCCATTAAGATAGGCCTCACTCTAAAATGTGCTAACAACGCATTTGCCTCCAAAACTTCCAAATGCACACCCATGTCTCCCAAGCTATGCTTTCCCTAATCAAGGATCTCCTGTCTATAGAGATATGTGCCAGACTCCCCATCGATTTTCGACTCAAGGCATCCGCCACCATGTTTGCCTTACTGGGATGGTAAAGAATCATACAATCATAATCTTTTAGCAACTCCATCCACCTACATTATCGCAAGTTAAGATCCTTCTGCTGAAATATATACTTTAGGCTTTTGTGGTCCGTATATATCTCGCAAGTCTCACCATACAAGTAATGTCTCCAAATCTTTAAGGCAAACACGATTGCTGCCATTTCCAAATTGTGTGCAGGGTAATTCTACTCATGCCTTTTAAGTTGCCTTGATGCATACGCAATCACCTTCCCATGCTGCATTAATACACACCCTAAACCAACCTACGATGCATCACAGAATACCGTATAACCCCTTGTGCCTTGTGGTAGGCTTAATATTGGAGCTGTAGTGAAATATGCCTTAAGCTTCTCAAAGCTATCCTCACAAGCATCTAACCACTCAAATTTTATATCTTTACATGTCTGCTAAGTCAGAGGGGTGACTATTTTGGAGAAATCCTACACAAAACGATGATAATAGACAGCCAAACCTAAAAAGCTTCTAATCTCCATAACTGATGTTGGCCTTGGCCACTTTTCCACTACCTCAACTTTCTTTGGATCGACTTGTACCCCATCCTTGGATACCACATGTCCTAAGAATGCAACGCTTTCAAGCTAGAACTCACACTTGGAGAACTTGGCATACAATCAATGTTCTCTTAAAGTTTGGAGCACTATCTTAAGATGCTGCTTGTGCTCCTCTCGGCTCTTCAAGTAGATCAAAATGTCATCAATAAACACCACCATGAACTTGTCCAAATAGGGCTTGAACACTCGGTTCATCAAATCCATAAAGGTCGCAGGGGCATTCGTAAGCCCGAATGACATCACCAAGAACTCATAATGCCCATATCTTTTCAAAATGTGGTCTTTGGTATATCTTCATTTCGGATCCTCAACTGATGGTACCCAAATCGTAGATTTATCTTAGAGAAACATTGTGCTCGTTGTAGTTGATCAAATAAATAATCTATTCTTGGAAAGGGGTACTTATTCTTCATCGTTACCTTATTAAGTTGTGGGTAGTTAATGCACAATCTAAGCGACCTATCTTTCTTCTTTACAAATAGCACTGGTGCTCCCCATAGTGAGACGCTAGGACGGATGAAGCCTTTATCCAACAAATCTTCTAATTGATCCTTAAGCTCTTTAAGCTCCGCAAGTGCCATTCTATATGGGGGTATAGATATAGGTCTCGTGTCGGGAATCAAATCTATGCAAAATTTAATCTCTTGCTCGAGAGGCAAACCTGGTAGTTCCTCAAGAAATACATCCATGAACTCACTCACCACCGACACTTGGCTTATATCTCCAACCTACACCTGAGTATCCCTTACCACAGCCAAGTAACCTGAACAACCCTGTCTTAATAACCTTCTGGTAGACATGACCAATACCACATTGGTTGGAGCATTACTCCTATCCCCCTGAATACTAAATGGTGCCTCATCCAAGAAATCAAATCTAACCAATTTATGGTAACAGTCCACACTGGCATGGTAGGGTGATAGCCAATCCATTCCCAAGATCACGTCAAAATCTAAAGTGTCTAACACCACTAATTTCACCAAAGTTTCACTGTTCTTGACTCGAACTACACAGGACGTATATTCCTATTCTGCCACAATTACCTACTTTAAAGGAGTAGACACCACTAATTGTTCTTCTCTCCTAACATGATCCTTACCCAAACGAAGTGCAAAACATGAAGAAATGAAAGAATGGGTAGCACTAGGATCAAACAATACTCGAGCATCCATATTACAAATAGAAAGAGTACTTGAAACCACTGCATTGGATGTCTGGGCCTCCTAGGGTGTTAAAGCATATACCTTCTCTTGACCTCTACCGACGGAACTCTGACGTCCAAACTCAGAAAGCCTACCTTGAAAGGAAGTAACAACATCTCTACCTTTTGATTCGCTAGCCTCCCGATTAGATGAGGTGGCTACTGAAGGAGCAAATGAGGATGGTTGGGTGAAGCCGCGAGCAAAACCTTGTGATTGATGAGCCATAGGGCAATTTCTCCTAATATGTCCAGATTGACCACACCCATAACAAACTCTCTAGTATGGAAACATCGTCCACCATGCCGCACTCTACAATTATTGCAACAAATCAATAGCTTGACTACTCTGCCTTGAATCTTGCTGCCTTCCCAGACTAAAAGTTCTCTACCTTGATACAACGCTAGCACTAGTCAAGTCACCTCTCTGTTGGGGTAATCGTGAGTCCCTTTGTGGGCCCTGACGGCTAGAAGATGAAACACCATTACTGAAGTCTCTGCGAACCTGATAGCCCTCCGTCTTGGCCTTCTTCGCTTTATCCCTCGCAACCCTACTCTCATTGGTCCTCATCTCAATCCGTTGAGCGCAATCCACTGCTGCAGAGTAGGTATTGAAATCTCGAGATGCCACAACCCTAAACAATGGCTCCACTAGCATATCCACAAACCTCTGAATCTTCATCTCCTCAATAGAAACTAGATAAGGCGCATACTGAGCCAGCTGCATGAATTTGATGTCGTATTCTGACACCGTCATACTCGGGGTCTGTACTAATACCTCAGACTCCCTAGCTCATGCATTACGTACACTGAGTGGTAAGAATCGATCTAAGAAGGCTATACTGAACTCCTTCCAAGTCAACGATGTTGCATCTGTTGGCCTACCTCTACGCAAAAAGCCATACCACTCTTGCCCCACGTCCTCTAATCGGAAGGAGGCTAGCTCGACTGATATAGTACTAGAGCATCCCAAGGCCTCACAAATTTTCTCCATCTTATCTAAGAAAATCTGGGGTTTCTTTTATACATCAGACCCTAAAAATGACAGAGGTTGAAACTTTAGGAAATCGAGAAGGGAAATCTCTAAATGACCCCACTCAACCTCAAGATGTTGGTGATCGGCCTGCCCTTGGGAACTAAGGGATTCTTGTACTGTAGGTCTCCCCTCCATTATCCTCTGTATATCATCCTTGCGGGTCGTCATCATCTCTACAACCCGATTAACTCCCTGTACACCTGCTGTCAAGTCCTCGATGGTGATGCCCCCAGTTGGTTGTCTATCCGCATCTCCCGAAGACTATTTTTCCTTTTGTTTACTCAGAAGAGTATCCACCCTCACTAACTTAGTGGCCCCACCATGTCTACCTCGCCCCCTAAGGGTGGATGCTCGTGGCCTATTTGTTAGCTCATCAGGAGCATCTTGCTCCCCCATCCGTCTTAAGGTGGCTCATGTCTTAGTTGGCATTCTTACCTAGATAAGAGCAAACACCTGTTATTAAACACATTTTGCAATTATAATCATATCTAAGGAAAATGTGGTTTCTAAGATAGGGAATCTATGTGGTCCCTTGGTTATAAACTGTGCCACGGTTCACACTTCACAACTGAAGTTTCCACATAAAGACCCGACACTCCGCTGGACCAACAAAAGGAAGTCCTAGGACCTAAACAACCTAAGGCTTTGATATCAAGTCTATCATGACCTAAATCCTGGGCCATGACCGGCGCATGGACTCAATGGACATAGCCCACTAAGCGCAAGCAAGCCTATCTATGTGCCTCCATTCTTCGATTTCATCATTCGTTCTTACAACCATATTTCGTATTTCTTATCAATGAGTATTTCAATACTTTTCTATCGAAACCATATGTTCAAATTTATATGATTCAAAATAATGTCATCTGTGCCATCTCGTAGTGGCAACATTAATCAACATAAACATCTATTACTTAAGATATATATGTCTTCATAATTTACATCAGGGTACGTATGTTCCACGACAATGACTCTAAACTTCCAACGAATAGAACATAGTGAAGGTCCAGCTACTAAATGCCATTGATACCTACCAAAAGATGGACGAACGTGGACACCTCAATCTAGGTCCCAACTGCCTCCTGATCTAAAAACATGAATTTGAAAAAGGTGAGTATAAACTCAGTGAGTGAACATAAGAAGGGAACAAGCAATTGATAAGGAGAACTTGGAAATCATGATGCATTTGTTTCAAAAACAATGCAATTGATTTAATTTCTTACTAAAAACCCCTCATTTCAAACTTTGATTAATAACCCCATAGTGTTGCAAAAATCCATGATCAATCCATGAAGTTAAATGGGTGAAAAATATGTCAAAATCAAGCAAGGTAGCAAGCATGACAACAAGTTTCTCGCTGCAATGAGAAACAGTCTTAGTTTGCATATGTTTCGGTTCTTCAAGTATATCTCCCACTACAGAAGTCGAAATGACATGATATTTGGACCATTATAAAACTAAGAGACTTGGATACAACTTTGGTGTTTACCACTTTGCCCAGTTCTGACTAGAAAGTGGTTAAAATCTTTATGGAAGTGAAAGCACTGCACCAAAACCTGAAAGTTTCTTACTGTAGCGAGAAGCTTCAGCAAATTTCTCACTACAGCGAGAACCAGGCCAGTGTGACCCCCCCCAACCCAGAGTTTCTTGTTGCAGCAAAAATGAATCTCGCTGTAGTGAGAAACAGAGCAATTTGGTTAAAAAGGGTCTTGTTATATCAAAAGCTATTTTTTTGTTGAATGAAAAGCAATTTGGGAGCAATTAACAATGCCAGCATGCAACACAATCACAAATATTTTCATAACTTTCTATAACACACACACACACACATATATATATATATACATACATCATCATGCATACCATCCCGCCACATTTGGCTCAATGCAATATCATCTTCATGTGTGCACTCCCTACTCGCACACTCTATCATCATGTGTGCACTCCCTACTCACACACTTCAACATCATCACACAACATTATTCATCAATGCACAACATATATTCATATATATACATACCAACATAATATAGGAGCACATGGATTCATCCTTTTACACATTTCACATTTTCACAACATCAAAACATTTTATCAAGGGCTTGTTCCCCGGCACACATTTTTAAAGAAAGGTTGGATAAAATCATTCAAATGTTTCGTCCAAATACATTTACATTTCCTAAAGAAATTTTGAAATGCAAGTTCACTTACCAATCTTTATTGATGTTTTGGTTGGCTCTAACTTCAACTAAGGTTCTGAATGGAGGTGTGGGGTTTCGTTGGAACCTATCACACACAACAACATCACCATCAACCCAACTTGGCATTAATACTATTTCAAAGCTATTTTCTAAAATGAGTTCTACTAGTCAATCCTACTAGCTTCCAACTACCATTAAATGGCTATTATTTGCACTACTCTAGTCACACTAAAAATGATTAAACAATCTCAACAATAAAACACTCACAAATCAAATTACTAGACATTATCAACAACTAAAAATCAACTTTAATTCACTGCTCACCTTGGTAGCTTTTTAATTGAAATTCTTTCAAAAAATTTCAAGCTATTATAGAAGCTCTCTCTTTCTCTCTCTAAAACACCTACCTAGTGATAGGAAGTATGAAAGTAAGACTTTTCAAGGGTTGTAAAGTGAGAGAGTGAAATAACACAAAAGGTTCTATGAAAGGGTGCACAAAAGCATGAAAATTGGAGCTAGCTTGAGAAAAGTTATGGAGGTTTCAAAACAAGCTTCCATGGAGGATGAAAGCAATGTGAGATGGTAGGAAGAAGAAGAAGAGGCTACTGAAGAAATGAAAAAGCTGCTAGAGCAAATGATATTTATAGCTAAAGCTTATCCAATCTCTTCTTAAATTACAAAAATGCCCTTAACAAGTTGGCTTGTCCTCTTTAAATCCTTGGTGCAATCTTTTTACTCTTTTGACACTAGGAGAAGGTCATAATAGCCTAGAAATACTTGAGTTCACGAAAACTTAAAATTTTGACTTGAAATGAAAATTATCCATTTTGCCCCTACCTTGGAAATCATCATTATTTCTATTTCCTTTGTCACTTTATCCTTATTTTCATCATTCATTTATGCCTTAGGCCTACTTAGGCCTTAATATTGTTTGAAAGCATACTTCTAGGGGCTCACTAAGGAAATGATGAAATCACCCCCAGTCAGTGATATCGCATTTACTTCTAGCTATGAGTCTATAAAGATCAGGGTCTCACATCAAGTGTTAATATCTTGTAAACACCCTAATTTGTTTAAAGTGTCTATTGAACT
The DNA here is from genome assembly GCF_000208745.1 of Theobroma cacao. Classification (NCBI taxonomy): domain Eukaryota; kingdom Viridiplantae; phylum Streptophyta; class Magnoliopsida; order Malvales; family Malvaceae; genus Theobroma; species Theobroma cacao. Next base: position 9,282,691 of record NC_030852.1, read on the forward strand.
TTGAAAACACAAAAAAAAAAACATAATGATAAATATGAAATGATAAGAATATGTTTGCACCAATCATAATCCTATATTAAATTTAAAGTCTGAAAAGAGATTAACTTAGATTGAATTAAAACTTAAGATACCAATTCAAGAAGGAATAAAATGCAATGGCTATAAATATAGCCAAGCATTAGGTCTAAAAAACATAGAAAGAGAGAAAAAAAATTACAAAGAGAAAAGAAGAATTATAGAGAGAAAAAAAATGAAAAGCGAAGGTATTTGAAAAGGGAAGAAAATAGTTCTTGAGTTCTTAGGTTATGGTTTCTTGGGTTGTTGATTTTTTTTTTTAGATCTAGGAGAATCGATTTAATTTCTTAAAAAAATATATTTCGATCAAAGGGAGAGAATGGGAAAAGATAAGCAAAAAGTGTGTCCTAGTTTCTTGAATAGGGTTTGGAGAGAGCTCTTCATTTCTGAGAGTGCACGCTTAGCATCTAGATCTGCGTGAATTGATCTGTGTAATCTAGGCCCAATAGTTTACATTTCTTTTTGTGTTTTTTAGCCTAATTAGGTAAGTTTCTTTTTTATGATTCTAATTTTTTATTTTTATTTTTATTTTTATTTTTATTTTTTGGGATATTAAAAATTAAGAGTTTACTAAATAAATAAGACTCTCAGATGATGGAATTTTGAGAAGGTTATAAATAATAGCTTCTTGGAAATTTCTAAGTGAGAAATTTTTCTTGAATTCTGTCATAAATGTTGGAGTTTTCAAGAAATATTTCAATAAGAGTTTTTGCTTATTTCAATCACATTAAATAAATAAAGACTTTCCAATAATGGAATTTTAAGAAGGTTATAAATAATAGATTCTTGAAAATTTCTAAGTGAGAGATTTTTCTTGAATTTTATCATAAGTGTTGGAGTTTTCAAGGAAAATTTCAATATCAAAATTTTTTTGTTTATTTTAGGGAATGAAATAAAATTAAATATTGAATAAGGCTAAAAGATAATAATAATTAATTAGATACCAATTAAATAGGTGTTCTGAGGGTGCTAAGACCTTTCTCATACATAATTGTACTCTTGAACCTAAATCTGTTTTGTAGGCCAGAACCTATTTTTTTTTAATTAACTTAAGTCAAGCCCAGGACCTCATTAGGAAACATAGATTCACTTAGGTGGTCTATTGTCAGTTAAAATTCTATCTATGCAAGTATACATCTCAAAAAAATAATATATTAGTAAGTAGAGTATCGATCCCTCAGAGAATTGTCCTAAAAAATTACTAAGTACTAAAATTAAAACAATTTAATTTTATTCAAATAATCAAAATTTTAATAACTATTTAAACTAAACTAATCAACTACAGCTAAACTTATTTAACACTAATAATCAAAGCAAAAAGATTCTTGACTAAAAAAATTAAAATTAGAAAAGCCTAGGATTACAATATCTCTCACACTTCATTTAAATTTGACCTCTTCTCTCTCTCTTAACTAATCTAATGGGTTGAATTGCTAACCTAAAGTCTTTAAGTTTTTATAATTCTCTCTCGAGTCTCTTATAAAATTATATACTTTTAACAAAATACTATATTCCTATGTGAATTGAAATTAAGATAGACTCATTAAATTCATATTCTAATCTAGCTACATATGGCATATATGTCACGACCCAAATTCTGGGCCATGACCGACGCATGGGCCCAATGGACATAGTCCACTAAGCCTAAGCAAGCCTATCAGTCTGACATGTTCATCATTCCATCATAAACTGCTAAGTCACATGTCATAACTTAGGATCAAAATAATATTAAACAATGCCAACTCATACTGGAATACCAATTAAGTGTACATTGCCTACAACATGTATCTTAATAATTTACATCAAGTTTGTCTATACATCTCAAAATAATACTCGACTTCCAGCGGAGGGACTCAAACGAATGTATAGCTACTAAATGCCGAGACACTTACCGAAAGATGGATATAAGTCTACAAGGACACCTCGTCTTAGTTACCGGCTACCTCGTGATATGAAAACATGAAGTTGAAAATGGTGAGTATAGACCCAGTGAGTGAACAAGGAAGGGAACAAGCATACCATAAGGAATCTTTAACGAAATCATAATGCATTCTTTTTCAAAACAATGCAATTTGTTTTTGTTCTTATTAAAAACCCCTCATCAAGCCCTTAAATGATTAATCATTTGAAAATCATGAACCCATACATAACAAACCATTTGAAGAATGAAAGCTTTAATAATACACAAGCAAGTCAAATACAACGACGAATCTTCGCTGCAGCGGAAAGGTATTCTCGCTGCAATGTAGTTGCAACGAGAATGAATTTTCGTTGCAGTGACGTTGGGATTAAGTTATTAGCCAAACGAGGGTTTCTCATGTAAAACCCAACCCAATAAACACGTCATGACATACATGCACTGAGTAGCATGTTATTATGCTAGGAAAGCACCTAAGAATATACGAAACCTAGTATCATACCTAACAGTACACTTGAGTTGATTTAACCCCGAACTAGTTCAAATAGGAATTGTAGGATGAAATTTAATATTTTATAGTCCAGGAATGACTAAAAATGATTGTTCGGAGTTCGAGGGTTCATTTGGAGTAAAATTGGAAATTTTGATGTTCAGGGGCAAAATCGTTATTTTGCCACCTAAGATAATAATTTGATCATGGAGTGAAATTTTTGACCAAGATTAACTATTTGGAGTATAATTTAATGATAGGAAGTGAAAAAGTTTAATTCTGGAGATATCTAGAATGTAGGCTAAAATCGTAATTTTACCACCCATAAATAAAATTTGAGATTTTGAGAGAATTTAGATCAAATTTGACAAATTGGGGAATGGTATGAGTATAAGGGATGAAAAATATGTCTATGCGCAATTTTTCAGTTTTTTGGGTAAAAATGTAATTTTTCACTTTTACGGGGGCAAAAGTGTAAATTTTAAAAATTACTCCACCGAGACCTTGGATAAGTCTGAGAATTTTATCTAAGCTATGGATATGTGGGACAAGTGTATGGTGAAAATTTGGAAACAAATGGATGAAATTTTAAAAATGGGCCAATGGGAAAGTGACACGTGGTATTTTTTTAATGATATAATATTATTTTAATGAAAAGTCAGCCCATTTAAACCCCATTTTAAGTGCTGGCCAGCCATAAGGGAGAACAAGAGAGAAAATAGAGAGGAAAGGAAGAAAAAAAGAAAAACCAAAGAGAAACAAGAAAATTCAAAGGGGAATTCACGTTTTTTGCCCATTTACGCGTCTAACGGTAAGATTTTTTGACTTTAGCTTGATTTCTACCTTTCTTATGCCTTTGTTTCCATTTAGCATGCTTGAGGAGAGAGATCAAAAAGTGATATCAAGGGCTGGACGAAATTCTAGGGGAGAGAAATTGAAATTTTTAGGTTTTGATTTTTNTTGAGGAGAGAGATCTAAAAGTGACATCAAGGGCTGAACGAAATTCTAGGGGAGAGATTTTGAAATTTTTAGGTTTTGATTTTTAGTTAAATTGGTAGTTTTAGTTAGTTAAATGTGTTTAGAAATTAAATTGGGCAAGAAAGCATTAAATTTTCATAAAACCCACCCTTGGCCGAATCTGCAATGAGGTACAATGATGATGATCTGATTTTTATTCTAAGAGAAATGAAGAGAAAATGATGAAAAATGGTTAAATGTGATAGAAAAACAAAGTAGAAAATTTACCGAGTTAATGTCCCATTTTTGGCTGAATTTTCCAAGGAGGAAAGTGAACTGATTTTGGTGATTTTAGAAGGTTATTGACTGATATTTAATGGTTAGAAATGTTGGAGAGAGAATGGGATGATTTAGAGCTAAAGTGGAGGGCGTTAGCAATTTATCAGGCAAAGTGCGAAAAGTAGGTTAATACCGTGTTTAAGCCGTTTTTGGCTATTGCATTTCATACCATGCATTAGTATAGGATTTAAGTCAAATATATAGTGATTTAGCATTAATGTGATGAATTGAGTAACTTTTTGCAATGTGTCTAGGAGGAGAGCGTTCCGGTAAAGGCAAGGAAATCGTACCTGACAAGTAGTTATCAGGACACCTAGAAAGCAATTAGTTTGTACAAACAGTGAGTAAACCTATTATTATTGTGAATTATCTAGAGTTAATTTAGAAATGCTCTTTATGTATTTTATGAAACGAAAATGAGATTAAAACAGGATTTTTGATGTTTTAGAAATAAATGTGTCAAAAAAAATATTGTGTTGATTATGAAATTGAGTAATTGGAGGCTGTTAACTATCTTGAAAATTATATATTTTCCTATGAATGGCTTATGAGATATAAGTATATGTGGCTATATTTTGTAAGTGCATTGGGAAATTTATGTAAGCTGTTTTTACTATGCAGGCTGGATAAATAAATAAAAGCCACATTATACTGTCGAAATTTTATTAAAATTGGTGGGTTAGTCACTGCAGTGATGGGTTTCCGTGGACTGCCTATTAGAGGGGCACGGTAAACTCGGTTATATAGTTACTCCGGTTGTAGAGGCGAGGAGGGTAACTCCCTAGGTAGTATTAGAGCTCACTTCACGTCGAACCCCCACATGAATGTGTAACTCGGCCAATGCCAAGGAACGGCTTGTTTTAAAAATAAAAATGTGTTTCACATGTAAATGTTATAACAACCTTGGCAGACTCGGTTAGATGCCTCGGCCAAGGTATCCCCGACGATTAGTTTTGGCTTGAGCCTTGTTTTCTTTTACAAAAGACATAAGCCTTAACAACTGTTTTGGTAAATTACAAATACTTTATGGTTTAAGAAATAAATTGAAAACATTATGAAATGGTTTGTGATTTGTTGTTTAAACTTGCCTTCCTGTTACTCGCCTTTAGATATTTATGATAATATCTGTTTACTCATTGGGATTGCAAAATCTCACCCACCTCCTTTCCAAACATTTCAGGTCTGTGGTAGCTTGTAGATACCCTATTTTGTCGAGGATTCTAGTTGACATCTCTACCACACAGATAGTAGGTTTCTAGCACCAACACTGGGTGTATTTTGGGCCACTTGTCATTTTAACCATTATTGTACATTATAACTTTGTAAATATTTGTATGTGTGAATTTATTTTACTTACACGTTACAAAAGATTTCTTACACGTATTTCTATAAGTATTGTTTTATATAAAAAAATGCTATATTTTAATCAATATTTTGAATAGTGATATTTATCTATAAATCCTTTTAAAATATTTTTGTCTTTTGATTTACTTGAGCACGAAACTACTGAAAATTGTTTAAAATGGAATGTTTAAAAACGATTGCTCACAAAAAAGGTAAGAAACTGATATGTAAGCCTTGTGGGGTTCTGATTGGCATTTCGGGTAATGAGTGTTAATTGGGACGTCGCGGCAGTTGTCATGGGCCCGAGGGAGGTTCCGGGTCGTGACATCTCAACTGGCCAAGGATTTCTCACTAAACCTCTTCATTTTAAACTTAACTCATTTAGTCCTTAATGTTGGAAGTCCATGCTCCGATATGGTAGCAAAGAAGTGAAAAATAGGGCAGTAATTGGATAAGATAGGAGACAAAAATAGAAGGTTTTTCGCTGCAGGGAAATTGTGACCTAGAAACAGAATGTTTCTCGCTGCAGCGAAATTGTAACCCAAAAACAAAAAGTTTCTCGCTGCAGCGAGAATGAATTTCACTGCAGCGAGAAGCTACTGTATCATTCTCGCTGCAACGAAAATGCATCCTCGCTGCAGCGAGTTTCCGACCAACCTACCCCTCCAAAACCCAAGGGTTTCTCACTGTAGCGAGAAACAGGGCACCAATGCAAAATTTGGCCTTCTTCCAAAGGAAAAACCACTCTGCTAAAATGTCCAAGCCAACATGAAACACATAACAATTTCCCAAGGTTTAACATGTCAAGTTTCACATGCATTACAACCATAAACCATTATCCATTAATTTCCTATAACACACATATTTACATATGTATATATGTATACGTATATACCCATCATCATCATACACACCATCCCATCATCATCATCACCAGCTCATGTGCACTCCCTACTCGTACATGGCTGGGTCATCACCGGGTTATGCGTACTTCCTACTCACACGTAACCGGGTCATCCTCGACTTATGTGCACTCCCTACTAGCACATAACCGAGTCAATATAATTACACAACATTATATTCAAACATATATGTATATCAACATAATGCAGCCACATAGAAATCCATAATAACCACATATCATAACATAAACCATTTCTCAAGAGCTTGTTCCCAAGGCTTTCATTTTTGAGAAAAGTTTTATAAAATCATTCAAACACTTTGTACAAAACAATCATATTCCCAAAACAATTTTGATAGGCAGTCCACTCACCGGTATTTTGTTGAGCCTTTAAATGACTTCAATTTCCCTAATGATCCAATTGGAAGAATGGGACTTCATTAGAACCTAGGATCACAATAGCATAAGCAATAGGTCAATTCACACACTATGAACCCTAAAAGCTATTTCTTAGCTAGCTTTCAATTGCCACATTAAATGGCTATCTATGTTCACTATCTTAATCACTAAAAAAAATAATGAACATACTCAACAATAAAATAGCTCTTAATCTAAATTACTAGCCATTATTCACAGCTAAAAATCAAGCTTAGTTCATCACTCACCCTTGGTTTTCTTTGTAGTTGAATTCCCTTCCAATAGCTTCCAAATAAGTGGGGTAATTCTTTTTTTCTCTCTTTAAAATGCCCAGCTAGTGAGAGAAAGTATGGAAATAAGCTTTACCAAGGGTTTTGAAGTAAGAGAGTGAAAGAATACAAGGGTTCTAGTCAAAAGGGCTTAAAAGTATGAAAACTAAAGCTAGAGAGAGAAAATTTTGCAAGCTACATATCAAGCTTCCATGGAGGTTTTAAAGAAATGTGAGAGGGAAGAAGAAAGAAGAAGACAAGCTACTGGAAAATGGGAGAAGCTGTTGGAAGAAAGTATTTATAGCCAAACTTATCCATTCCCTTAAAATTACAAAAATGCCCTTGACTAGTTAGCTTGTTCTCATGCAACCCTTTGTGTAATCTTTTTACTTCTTTGACACCGGGATAAGGTCCATAATGGTCTAGACATGTTCAAGTTTGCGAAACTTTAAAAAGTTTTGACTCGGGTGCAAAATGACCATTTTGCCCCTATTGTGAAAATTATTTTCATTTCTAGTTTTCTTCATGTTTTCATCATTACACGTCATTTATGTAGTCTCATGCCTATTTAGACCTTAAAATATCATAAAACTTTCTTTTGGGAGCTTATTAGAGAAAATGACGAAACTACCCCTGGCTCGTATTATTACATCTATGCTTAGTTAAAAGCCTATAGAGGTTAGGGTCTCACAATATAGGTATATTCCTATCCTATATACAAATCAATTTATTCATATAAGCAAATAAATATGATCATATGCTATTCCAATTTTAGTTTTACACTGAACTCCCTTTTCCCAAGTTTGTTTAGATTCTTAGATCAATTTAATTAATGGCTACGCAATTAAAAGCATTAAGAGCAAATTGGAATAAATAATTCTATCCCATTGAAAGTAAGCTAGAATGAAATTGAAAATTTAAAGTACATGTGAGTTCAATTGCAATCCTAGAAAAATAAACTTAGCTGGACATAATGAAAATAAAAACTGAAATCATATAAAATTCAGTCATTAAGATTAACAAGAAAATTAAACACTAAAGAAGAAGACAAAACAAGTATTTGTAGCCTTGCTCTCCAAGCTCTAGCCTGAACTTCTAGTTTTTGAATCTCTTCGAATTTTTCCTCAATTTACGCTCGTGTGTGGCTAACTTCTCCGTAAGCTAAATATTTATAATCTAACTTAACCTAATTTTACATAAACTAGATTACTTTAGCCTAAAAATTCTTAATATGAGCTTCGAATAACTATAGAGCCGAATAGTCTTAAGTTGGGCCGGATAACTTCTTTTCCAGCAGCTTCATATTAACTACTACGCTCAGTCAACTTCCAATGCAATTTTCTCCATCTTTGAAGTAGAATTGGGCAAAGTTGTCTACAAGGAAGTCGTATCTCTGTCTCTTAGCTTTTCAATGGTCTAAGAAACGCATCATTTGGAGTTTTGGAATGAGAGTTATGCTCAAAATACCACGACATATGAATAGGGCCTGAACTCCTTAACCTCCTTTCTTCACCCAATTAAGCCTTATTCTTCTAGAGTCCTACAAAAATATAAAAACTAATAACTAAATTAAGATAAGTAAACGTAAAATTAAATTAACTTAATAAAAATAAACAAAATAGAAAAGTAACTAAAAATATCGAAATTCTAACCTAACTCAAAAACTTAGCTAACTTTTAAGAAAATTTTGAGATAAAAATAATTCTATTTCATCAATCGTACCTAAATAAAAAAGTTTGATGGCGACTCCTCTTTAGTCGAATTGTTAAGTTTCAAGACTCACATGTTATGACAGCTTGCCGACTCCACTAGGGACCCTCAAGAGTCGAGTCTCTAACTACTTATTTGTTGTATTAAGCCTTGTTGTTTAGATTTATTTATTTATTTATTTTTCTATTATTTTGTTCATTTTCCTCATACATAATTTATTTATTCACACACAATACTTCCATGCATGCATAAGCCTTCAACCCAGGCTTTGGTTTTTTTTAGGAGAAGTAGAGTACCCTACTCTCGTGAGGTGATAACCTTTTTGTGGGCATGCAAAATACTTCCACTTGAGTTGAACCCTTTTCGTTGGTAGCCTATAATGGGTGAGGATTGAGGTGTCTTACTAGTCCATAGTGGATGACAAAAAGGAACAATTTGGGAACCTTTAGCTTTATGTCTAACCTAAACCTTGCATATAATAAACCTTATAGACCAACCCTAAGTAATTAAAACCTTCTTACCATTTGACATAGAAAAAACCAAAAGATTATTGGTCCCGTTTGAGTGCTAGAGGGGGGTAAAAAGCACTAAAACGTTTCTTCTCAACCCTTTGGAGCTTGAAGAGTAGTTAATCAACTAGATGAAGGGAAAGACTAGAACTTGTTAAAATTACAAGACACCAAGTAAGGAAGAGTAAAGAGAAGTGGACAATGCAAGAGTATTTATAGTGGTTTGGTCCCCATGACCTACATCGACTACTTTGATCTCCCAATCAAGGATTTTCAACCCAACTTCACTAAACTAGCGGAATTAACAGCTTCCACCAAGCTTTTACAAGGTGAGCTTCTAACCCAAGCTCTAATCCCTTACAACAAGCTTTAAGGTGCTTCCCACATTCTAATTTTCCAAGAAAAATAAGTAAAATTAAGTACCTGTACAAGTCTGGATAGATTACAATCAAGCTCAAACACTTTTTCTGGATTTAGAATGGAAGACAAGTGTTTTTGGTGAAGAATATTAGGCTTTTTGCTCAAAGTAGCTATTTTTTCATCAAATCTTCAACTCTTTCTATTCTTTGACCTTTGGAGCTTCCTTTTATACTTAAGGAGTCAGATTTTTTTGTTGAAGATAGTTTTTAGTTGTTAAAAACAACTCCAATGCACTTCTATTCGCTATTTTGTCCTCTACTATTTAAATTCAAAAAGGGTAGACAGAGTCGGTTAATCGGTTATAGGCAACTCTAATCGATTACAGGTTTTTTGTTTTGCACTGTCCTACTGTGATCTCTGTTCTAACCCATTACAAGAGGCTCTAACTGAGTAAGAGTTTTTTATCTTCAAACTTCCCTTCTTCAACGAACTTCCTCTAACTAGTTATAGCAAGCTCTAACTAATTACAAACTTTTTGTTTTCACTTCTCTACACAGTAGTCTTCCTCTAATTGGTTAGCTTTTCCCTTAACTGATTGAAGCTTTACTTCATTCAACGATAACTGATTAAGATCACTTTAATCAACTAGAAGATCTTTGAATTTTGAACTTCTCCATTTTGGCTCCTTTTAACGGTCAACAATATTTTCAAACTTGTTTTTGGCGCTTGAAGATACTAGGACCTTATGCTTTACCCGATTAACTAGACCTCTTAACCAATTAGCATATTTCTGTTTTACTTCAACTTATCACACAGCCATGCCTTAGCTAATTAAGGTCCCTTGGTAATCAATTACTAAGGTTTCATTTTTGTTCATTACTTGTTCTTTCCCTCTTAATGTTGGCTCCATTAGTTTTTGATGATAATAAAACATTACCATTCATTTGTGTCTAATATTTCTACTTGAGTGTGCAGGACAAGAATTATATGCTAATAATAAATAAATTATTCCATGGGACATATAAAAAAGGCATATGAATAAGATGCCACAACTAATCAACAAAACAGAAGCTCTTTAGTTGAATAATGAAGGGTTAGTCAGCTAAAATTCATATCAGAAGTTGGCAGGCTCAAGAGTATTGAGAAACAGAAAAGACTTAGTCGACCAAGAAATGGGTTAGTCGACTAAAAAGCTACTGTCAAAAATCTGGACTTCAAAACAAAACTAACTTAGTCAACCAAGAAGTAAGTTAGTTAACTAAGTGCTCACTACCAAAACCAGAAACAGAAAACAGAGACAACTTAGTTGACTAAGAGCATTCTGCTAGAAAATTTGAATTGTGCACTAGAAGACAGATTAACTGCCAGAACTACTACCAAACTATTTTCAACAGTCAAAAACTATCTAACCCAAATAAGAGCTGATTTTTTAAGTATAAAAGGGAGCTCCAACGGCTATAAAAGTAGATTGAAGGCTTCCAAGAACACAAAAAGAGCTAAAAACCAGCAAGTACTCTCTACTCATTTACTGCACTCAACTCCTATCTTTGTAATTGTGATTTGCACTTTACTTTGTACTAGTTAAATCAACCGTGTGATCATAGGTACACTCTTCTCACTTCTCTTCTTGTATTCTTAGAGTGAGCGAGTCACTCTAAGGGATTGATTCAAGCTAGGATTGCTTGATTGAGTATAAGTTCTAACTTAGCGTTGAAAAGTTAGGTGTTGGGTTTTAGTTGATCCCGATAAAAACTATTGTGAAAGGTTTTGGCTAAGCCTAGTAAAAGCCATTGTAAAACTTGGTGAAAGTTTGTGAATTTCACCATTCATAGTGGATTGGTTAGGAAACTCCATGGTTGAACAATCTAGGTGGTGGATGTAGGTCTTGGACTGAACCACTATAAATTATGGTGTGATTATCTGCTTTGTTTTTAGTTTTTCATTCATCTTTAAATTTTTCTTTTATCTTGCATTTGTCCCCAATTAGAAGTTAATTTTTGTAAAAGCCAAAAAGTGTTATTCACCCCATCTCTAGCACATTTACTTGGGACTAACACTTAACTGACTAACTCTTCATTAAACTTAGCAAGCTCCTTGACTTGCCTTTAATTAACAACTTTTTTAAGAGTATAAAATTAAATCCTGGACACTTAAATAATGAAGTTAGACATTAATGAATGAGGAATGTTTTTTTATCATCAAAAACATATGGAGTCAACATATTCCCTTTTTTTTGATGATGACAAAACACCCCTAGATTAAGAGTGAAATGTCTATAAATGAAAAGAATATTTTATACAATTCTGAGGATTGTTCCCCCTGAGTATGCGCTCCCCCTAAATATATGCTTTAATAAATTATCCAACATAAAGCCATTCAAACACAAGAGCATGTATATGTTTATATTCAATATTCAATCATTCTGTAGTACCTCGTATTTTGATACGATGACTAATAAAGTTTACAGATGCCAATTGAGGTTAATTATCGAGTTAAAAAGGGAAATTCAAAAGTGAACTTGTGAAATCTCAATCTCCATAGGCACATAACTAGAAGTAGACGCGATAATGCGAACCAAGGGTCATTTCGTAATTTCTCTTGGTGAGCTCCTGCGAGTGGGTTTTTTTTATGCTATTTAGGTCTAAATAGACCTAAGGAATGAATGAATAATGTTTATGATGGTAAATAAATGAGGTAGATAAAAATAATGATAATTTCCACAGTATGGGCAAAATGGTCATTTTGCATCTCGAGTCTAAATTTTTAAGTTTCGTGAACCCAAGTACCTTGAGAGTATTATGGACTTTGTTTCGGTGTCAAAAGAGCAAAAAGGTTGCACAAAGGATGGGAGGAAGATAAAACCACCATGTTAAGGGCATTTTGGTAATTTTTGTGGAAATTTGGATTAACTTGAAGCATAAATATCTGAGCTCCAACAGCTTCTTCTTCCTCCCATTTCACATTCTTTTTATCCTCCATGGAAGCTTGCTTTGCAACTTCCATAACTCTCTCTCTCTAGCTCCAATTTTTATGCTTTTATGCACTTTTTCATAGAACCTTTGTGCTCTTTCATTTTCTCACTTTAAAACCCTTAAAAAGTCTTTGTTTAGCACTTTTTCTCACTACTTGGAAATTTTAGAGAGAGAGAGAGAAAGACTTTCCTTGATAGCTTGAGCATTCTTGAGAAGGAATTCAACTACAAATCCACCAAGGTGAGTAATGAATAAGGATTGATATTAGGTTGTTGATAATGGCTAGTAATTGGAGTTGTGAGTTGTTTTATTATTGAGGGTTGTTTATTTATTTGTAGAGTTACTAGAGTAGAAAGAATAGATACCCATTTAATGGCAATTGGAAGCTAGATAGAAATAACTAGTGGAACTTGATTTAGGAAAAAGCTTTTGGAATTATAGTAATGCCAATTTGGGTTGGTTGTGATGTTGTGTGTGTATAGGTTCCAACAAGGCCTCACATGTCCATTTGAAGCATTAGTTGAGCTTAGAGTCAAGCAAAAGAATCAATAAGACCGGTGAGTGAACTTGCATTTCAAAATCATTTTGGGAAATATAATTGTGTTTTGTATGAAACATTTGAATGATTTATTCCAACTTTTCTATAAAAAAAACTGTGTTGGGGAACAAGCCCTTGATAAAATGTTTTGGTGTTGTGAAAATATGAAATGTGTAAAAGGAGGAGCCTATGTGCTCTTATATTATGTAGATATATATATATATATATATATATATATATATATATATACGAATATATGTTGTGCATTGATGAATAATGTTGTGTAATGATATTGACTCGGCTATGTGTGAGTAGGAGTGCGCATAAGCCGATGCTGACCCAACTATATATGAGTGGGAACGCGCATAAGCCGATGCTGACTCGGCTATGTGCAAGTAGGGAGTACGCATAAGCCGATGGTGATGATGACCTGGCTATGACGATGAATGAAGTGGGGTGGTGTACGTGTTTATATATGTTTATATATGTATATGTGATAGAAAGTTTATGATTATAATATGTGATCGAAATGAATAATGAGAAACTTGATTATTGTCAATGTGTTCACTTTGATGTGCAATATGGTAGGAATGGATTTTGTGGCATGTGAAAATCCCTTAATTGTCATCTCCCCTAAATCTCGCTGCAGCGAGAAACTCTCAACTGGTGGGGGCATAAGCTAGCCCTGTTTCTCACAGCAACGAGAATGAATCTCGCTACAGCAAGGAAATTTCGGTGCAGTGAAAATAAATCTCGCTGCAGCAAGAAACTCTCAAGTTTTGATGCAGTGCTTTCACTTCAATGAAGATTTTGACCACATTTTCGTCCGAACTGGGAAAAGTGGTAAACATAAAAGTTGTAGCCCTACCTATTAGCTTTTTAATGGTCTAAAAATAAGGTCAATTGAACTTCTGTAACAAGATATATATTAGAAAAACTGAAACACATGCAAACTGACATTATTTCTCATTGTAGCAAGAAACTTTCTATTTTGGCTGCCTGAATCTCGCTGCAGCAAGAAACTTGCTACCATGCTTGCTACCTTGCTTGATTTTGACATAGTTTTCACCCATTTAACTTCATGGATTGATCTTGGGTTTTTACAACACTATGAGGTTATTAATCAAAGTTTGAAATGAGGAGGTTTTAGTAAGAAATTAAATCAATTGCATTGTTTTTGAAACAAGTGCATCATGATATCCAAATTCCTTCTATCAATTGCTTGTTCCCTTCTTATGTTCACTCATTGAGTTTTACACTCACGTTTTTAAACTTTATGTTTTCAGATTCAAAGGCAATTGGGACCTAGATTGAGCGATCTACGTATGCTCATCTTTTTGGTAGGTACTATGGCAACTCAGTAGCTGTATCTTCACCCAGAATCACTCCGCTAACGGTCAATAGTCTTATGCTTGTGTACATGTATAAGTAATGAAGACCACTAAGATTCATATTAAAAAATCAAATATGTATATTTGATTACATTTGCCACTATAAAGTGGCAAATGAGTGATACTATGTTAGCACATTACAAATGTGAATTTTGGATTGCTATAAAACGTTACTAAAATATTTATATTTGAGAATTGTAATATGTGGTTTTAGAAATGACAGTTGAGAATGATATTGGGATTACATAAAAAGAAAGGCTTACTTAGGCTTAGTGGGCTATGCCCATTAAGGCCATGCGCCGGTCATGGCCCAAGATTTGGGCTATGACACATTCAATATAAGTTCAACATAAGAATATAGAAACTCAGCACAGTGTAAGCCACATAACCCATATAAACATAGTTCAACACATAACATTATCATAAGCCACACAACCATTGTTCATCACAAAAAAAAAAAACATGCCAAAGCAAAGACAATAAAAGCATAACTTAAAGACCTAGTTCATCATTCCTATTAGCCCTACTTCCTAATCCTACTTTCTTGTCTTCCTATTTCTCTCCCCTTTTTTGGCATCATCTAAAAGGTTCTAATTGGAGTCAGATGAAAATGAGGATTCGTCAGTGCCAAAATGAACAATGAGAGGTTTGGGAGAAGAGTTAGATGGAGAGTCTAATGGAATAGGTTAGGGGTCTGCAAATTTAAAGAACTACTGGGTGGAAGTCAATGCCAATCTTGCAAACTTTTTTCTTTTAAAGGTTTTGGTCTTTGTGGCCATAGTTTCCTTACCTTTACTAACAGTCTTATTTGCTACAGATCAATGTCAATAGGTTTACCATTTTCTAAATGTGCTTTTTTTACAGTTTGTTTTGTTTCTAGTGGAGCTAACTAAGCTTCTTAATACATCCTTGCCTATTAGTGTGTTTGGTTAGCTTTAGCTTTATTAATGATAGCTCTTATGAAGTCAGAAATGAAAATCTCTTCAAATTCTGCAGGAGAGCTCACAACACTCTTTTCAACCTTTAAATGTTCTTTTTCAACCTTTGAATGTTCTTTTTCAAGTTGGGGTTCTTTTTTTTTTTCTTCCTTATGCTTTTCAATGGGTGGTTGTTTTTCTTTTTCCTATTCTTCTTATTCAACATTCTTCTTTCCAGATTCCTCATTTTCAACTTAAATCACATCTGGATTTTTAGGTGTTTCCTTTTCAGTTTTCTTGTCATGACTAGAAGTAGCACTTTCAAATTGTTTTGTAGTAGTCCTTTCACTTGATTGACTTACAGCAGAGATAGGGGTTTCGGAAACATTGGTTTCCTTAGCTGGATTTAACAAAGCTTCAAGCTACTGAAGTTTTTCTTGAATTTTTTCCATCTTCTCAGCTTGATCAGTCAACTTCCCATCAATTCTCATCAGAAGATTAAGCATCATGTCACTTTGAAGAAGGAGTTGACTGACTCTAATGAAGGGTGTTGAATGACTACCAGTTGAAGGGGCCAGAGGTGTACCTTTTGTGATCTTAATACATTCATTCTTCTCTATCTTGTGCCCCATTTTTAGTACACTACCCAGGAATATTCCTTGATCCTTATTCTTCATAAGATCATACTGAAATCTTCCACTTCAAATTCTCTTCTTTTTCACTAAGGTTGTAATGATATTGCCATACGACAGATTTGCTTTGTCCCTTAGTGTAGTTGTTTTGATCCTTTTCACCATGTATCTTCCCAAATTCAGTGTGATTTCATTGAAGACAGCCTCCATTAGCCACAGATCTTGTGCACTCACATAACTAAAGCTACTGCTTCTTCCATGGAGAGTAGTTGCTATGAAATAATGAAGAATTCTAAGTTAAGCATTTTTTATCTCACTAGTATAGCTTCTTGAGGGAAACTTCTCCCTCTTTCCAGTGATAACTTCCCACATATGGTTTGCCTAATATTTCTTCGACATTTAGTATTCTCCTACTTTAAATTTAGTCTTAAGGAATTCTCCTAGATCTTGAGCACTAATTTGAAAATCTTCACCATCTAAAAACAAATTTAAGATATCCTCTTCAAATTCCTTTTTTTCCTCCAGTTCAGTTTTGTCAATAGCTATACTGGAATATAGTTCCTTAATTAGAGTTGGACTATACATTCTATCTCCAAATGTACTCATATATCTCAATTTCAGAGATTCAAAATATCCTTCTAAATCTTCTTTTACTCTTGGTAAATCATTAAAGCTATCCTAATCAAAAAATTTTCCATAGGAAATTGTGGTATTCTTGATTCTCCTAAATCTATCAACATGTATGTCATTTCAAAATCGAGAAGAAGAAGAAGCAGTACCTTTCCCTATTGTAGCTCTTACATCTATTGGTCTTTTTTCTTTCTCTGTCATTTTCCTTCTACTTCCCTTTTCTTCTCTATTAAATGACTTTTGATTTTTCTTTTCTTTTTAAGGGAATGTGTTGAAGAATCATCAGTTTGTCTTTTACCTTTCCTTTTTTTAGCTACTTTGTGGGTGAAGGAAGTTTTTGCCAGGGGATTTTCTTTTCTAAGGTTTCTCTGGTTTCAAAGGAAAATATGGAGAGGAAAATCTAAAGGTTTTTAGATATTGATTTTCAATGTAACTGACTCTCTAAGTAAATTGGGGGTCTTTTATGGGGAGTTATAACCGATTACCCATGTTTCGAGTGGGAGCTATCCGGTACCACCTACCTAGTTTTTTTCTATTTTGAAAAATTCTTGCGTGATAGCCTATCCTTTTCACAGTTATCCTTTAATTAATTAGAGGAGGCCTTAATCGATTACTATGTTTCTGACTTGAAAGCCCTTTAACTATTAGACTTGTATTAATCAGTTAAGGGAGTTGCTAATTGATTATTTCTTAACTAATTAGAACGAATCCTATCTTCCATGTAAGGTCCTTTAGCTAACCTAGAATATTCGCAAATCAATTACACCAAGCAATAGACACACTCATAAAGCAATATATATATCATCAAGAACATCATTATTTCGTAATAATTCATATCTAAGTAGCATCAATCATCCCTAAATCTCTTCTAATTCTACAAAATTGTTCTTTATTCAATGGTTTTGTGAAAATGTCAGCCAACTGATGCAAGGTATCTACAAAATCTATTTCAATATCTACCTTAAGCACATGATCTCTAATGAATGATGTCCAATTTCAATGTGCTTGCTTCAAGAGTGATGAACAGGATTTCTAGAGATATTTATGGCACTCATATTATCACAATAAATGGGAACTTTATGTATAGCCATTCCAAAATCATTTAGTTGCTACCTAATCCATAAAATTGTGCACAAGAACTACCTAGGATATATATTCAGCTTCAGCAGTTGATAAAGCAACAGAATTTTGTTTCTTTCAAGACTAAGACACAAGCATGTTTTCAAGGAATTAACAACTAGCACTGGTGCTTTTTCGATCAATTTTGCTACCAGCAAAATCAACATTGGAATAGCCAAAAAGATTAAAAGATGAACCTTTTAGATACCATAAGCCTAAGCTTTGAGTATCCAAGAGATATCTAAAAATTCTTTTCACTACAATCAAATGTGATTCTTTGGGATATGATTGGAATCTTGCACATAGGCATACACTAAATAATATATCAAGTCTACTTGCAGTAAGATAAAGAAGTGAACCAATCATACCTTTATAAAGCTTTTGGTCCACATATTTTCCTTTATCATCTTTGTCAAGCTCTGTGGAGGGGCTCATAAGAGTTCCAATTGACTTCATATTCATCACACTGAACTTTGTTAGCATTTCTTTGGTATACTTTTCTTGGTTGATGAATATTCCATCTTCCCATTGCTTGATTTCTAGACCAAGGAAGAACCTTAGTTCTCCCATCATACTCATTTCAAATTCTCCCTGCATTTCTTAAGCAAAATTCTCACATAACCTTTCATTAGTGGCACCAAATACTATATTATCAACATAAATTTGAACAACAATCAAATCAGTCTCATTTTTCTTAATAAACAAGGTACTATCAACACTTCTCCTAGAGTATCCTTTTTCAATTAAAAACTTAGAAAGTCTTTCATACCAAGCTCTAGGAGCTTGTTTTAATCCATAGAGAGCTTTATGCAATTTATATACATGATCAATTTTATCAAACACTTCAAACCTAGGGGGCTGTTCAACATATACCTCTTCTTGTATAAAGCCATTAAGAAATACACTTTTAACATCCATTTGAAATAATTTAAAGTTCATAAATCATGCATAGGCAAGTAAGAGTCTAATGGCTTCTAATCTAGCATCCGGAGCAACTAACCTTGTCTTTTTTCTTACCACATGTCCCAACTCATCCATCTTGTTCTTAAACACCCATTTTGTACCAACATTTGGATGGTTGGTTGGCCTTGGAACGAAGGTCCAAACCTT
Source organism: Theobroma cacao (assembly GCF_000208745.1). NCBI lineage: Eukaryota > Viridiplantae > Streptophyta > Magnoliopsida > Malvales > Malvaceae > Theobroma > Theobroma cacao. The sequence continues at coordinate 9,301,289 of NC_030852.1, forward strand.
GTTCCTTTCAAATTGACCCAACTCTTTTTGCATAGCAATCATCCAACTCTTTTCCTTTTCAGCTTCCTCAAAGTTCCTTGGTTCCACTTGTGATATGAAAACTAGAAACTCACAAGTTTCCCTTAATCCCCTTCTAGGTTTGACACTTTCTGAGGGATCACCAATGATGAGTTCTTGAGGATGATTCTTTATGAATCTCTAGCTTCAAGGAAGATCATTGTGTTGTTCTTCAGTTCTTTGCAAGTCTTCCAGTGCTGGTTTAGTATCATCTTTCTCTTTTGAGCTTTCTGCATCATTTGCTTTATTGTCCAAGCCCATCTTCTCTATTTTCTTCTTAATGTAATCTACATCATCATCATCAAGCACTACCTTTCTTTGTGTAGCATTAGTCTCATAAAAAATAGTATGAACTGAATCTTCTATAACTAGTGTTCTTTTGTTAAACACCATACCCTAAAGAAAATTGCCTCATCACGCCTAGCATCAAACTTTCCCAAGGTGTGTTTTCTTTTATTTAAGACAAAACATTTGCATCCAAAACTCCTTAGATAAGAAATATTTAGTTTTCTTCCTTTGTAAAGCTCATAAAGAGTTTTAGGAATCATGGCTCTAATGGAAACTTTGTTCAAAATGTAAGGTGTAGTTTTCACTACTTTATCCCAAAAGTATTTGGCAATTTGTTTTCACAAAGCATTGTCCTTGCCATTTCCATCAAAGTTTTATTTTTTCTTTCAACAACTCCATCTTGTTGTGGAGTTCTAGGAGCAGAAAATTGTGATGAAGACCATTTTCATTATAAAAAATTTCAAAATTATCACTTTCAAATTCACCACCATGATCACTCCTAACACTAACAATGGTGAGGCTTTTTTCATTTTGAACTCTTTTACAATGCTTAATAAAAATTGGTAATGCATCATCATTATGAGCGAGAAAATATACCCATGTATATCTAGAGTAATCATTAACAATACCAAAGCCATATGACTTGCCTCCTAGACTAGTAACAGTGATTAGTCCAAACAAGTCAACATATAATAGTTCAAGTGGCCTAGAAGTTGATATGACTTGCTTAGATTTAAAAAAACTTCTAACTTGTTTACCAAATTGACATACATCACAAACCTTGTCATTTTCAAATGATATCTTTGGAAGTCCAATGACTAAGTCTTTTCTCAAAAGTTTTGAAATCGTCTGTGTACTAGCATGTCCTAACCTTCTGTGCCACAACCAATTATAACAAACATCATCGACAATCAAGCTTGATTCACAAGTCTTAATTTCATCAAGAAAAATGACATACATATTTTTATTTCTTTTTCCAATGGATGCAACTTTGTTAGTGTTAACATCAATTACTTGACATACATGGGAATCAAAGCATACTCTAAAACCTCAATTACAAAGATGACCAATGCTTAGTAAATTATGTTTTAAACCTTTAACAAATAAGACATGCTTAATCTGTGTTTGAGATGTGTTACCAATGGTTCCAATTCCTTAGGTAATACCCTTGGAGTCATCACTAAAGGAAACAGTGCCACACTTCTTCCTATCAAGCTTAGCAAATGAGTTTTTATTCCTAGTCATGTGTCTCGAGCAACTATTGTCCAAGTACCAAGGCTATCTTTTCATTGGTTGAGCTTCAAAACATTAATCATTTTGTCCTCGCTCAACTTACAAAACAGATTTTCAGTTTTCTTTAAAGGCACCATACTTTAATGGGTCTTTAGGGGTTAGCAATCATATGGGATCCTTTTAGAACCCAAACTAATTTTGTTCTAAGAAATATTCTATGAAAACATTCAAAAGACAAATGATTTTTCCTACCACACACATAACAGTGACATGAGACAACATTAAATTTCCTTATAAGGCTGGTTTTTCTTTTAAACTCTTCTTCATCTTTTGATTTCAATTTTAGTTTTTCTTCTTTGTCAACTTTAAGTGCAGCATTTTCATTAACAACTCTTTGTAATTCTAAACTTTTGCTTTCCAATTCAAGCTTCAAGAATTTAGAATTAGTTTTGAATTGCTCTAGTTCAATTTGATGCATGTTCCTTTGATCAAAAACAGAGTTATACTCATGCTTGATTTTTTCTAAGTCTTCATTCAATGCAATAGCCTTTTTCTTCATAGTCTTATATTTTAAAGAAAGTTTTTCAAATTCAGCATATAGACAGTCATATCCATCTTACAATTCATCATAGGAAATATCACATAAATTAGAAGTTACCTCAATTTTTTCTTCCTTTGCCATCAAGCAGAAATTGACTCTTTCTTTCAATTTTTCTTTTTCTTCTTCTGAACTTGATGAATCACTATCAAACCATGCTAATGGAACCATTGCTCTTTTTAGTTTCTTTATCTTCTTTAAGGCTTCTTCTTTGAGTAAAAGGCATTCTGATCTAAAGTGTCTTGGTTTTTTTCATTCGAAACATGCCATCTCATCCTTCCTGCTGAATCACCCTTGCGCGTGTTTTTCAAAGAGAGACCTTGATCCTTCTTGTAATTTTTTCTTCTAAACTTTTTGTCTTTTTGTCCCGTTAGCTTTCTAAATCATCTGGCCATCATGGCTTGCTCTTCATCATCATCACTTGATAGCTCTTCAAATTCTTCCTCAAGTAGACTAATCTTGAGTGCCAAATTTTTCTTCTTCTCTTTGGCTTTTTTCTTTTCCTTTTCTTCTTCGTTTTTCATTTCAAGTTCATGTGTGAATAATAAGCCACAAATTTCATCAAGTGTGACCACATTAAAATCTTTGGCCTCTCGAATAGTTGTGACTTTGGGTTTCTAACTCTTAGGGAGACATATAAGTAATCTTTTTACTAACTCATGTTCAGGGATGGTTTTTCCAAGTTGATTGAGCTTGTTTGTAATATTGGTAAACCTATCGAACATGGTAATGACATCTTCACCTGGTTCTATTTTAAACAATTCATAATTATGGGTGAGTAAGACAATTTTGGAGTCCTTTACTTGAGAAGTCCCCTCATGAATGACTCTAAGTTTTTGTCAAATTGTTTGGCTATAGTACAGCTAGAGATTTTGTTGAATTCCAAGGGAGTTAGTGCACAATGAAGGGTGTTAATGGCTTTAAAATTTGTTTGGACCTTTTTGACATCATCCTCAGTCCACTCAGCTCTAGGCTTAGGTATTTCTCGTGAGTGACAAAACTAGGTGAGGTGGGAATAAAGGGTCCTTCCATGATCACATCCCACATTTCATATTCAAGGGCTCTAATGTATATGGATATCCTAGTGCTCCAATAGGTATAATTTGATCCATCAAATAGAGGAGGCCTATTTGTGGATTATCCCTCAGCAACATCTGACTTTTGCAAAGCCATGAGGATCTTCCTTAAGGATTTTAAGCCTTCAATTTGAGGGTATGGCTTTGATACTAGTTATTGGTCTCGTTTGAGTGTGAAATGGGTGTGAATAGCACTAAAAATTTTCATCTCAGCCTTTTAGAGCTTTAAAAGCACTTAATCAACTAGATGAAGGGAAGGACTAGAACTTATTAAAATTACAAAACACCAAGTAAGGAAGGGTAAAGTGAAGTGGACAATGCAAAAGTATTTATAGTGGTTTAGTCCCCTTAACCTACATCCACTACCTTGATCTCCCAATCAAGGATTTTCAACCCAACTACACTAAACCAGTGGAATTAACAGCTTCTACCAAGCTTTTTTAAGGTGAGCTTCTGACCCAAGCTCTAATCCCTTACAACAAGCTTTAAAGTGCCTCCCACACTCTAATTTTCCAAGAAAAAAAAAGTATAATTAAGTACCTTTACAAGTCTGGACAGATTATGTAATATCCCGTACTTTGTTATAGTGGCTAATAAAGCTTATCGAATGCTAATTGAGGTTAATTGGAATGTTTAAAAATGATGAAAGGTGAAAATAGTATTTTAAGATAAAATATTTTGCACGTCAGGAAATAATAATAAAATAATAATAATGATTTTATTGAGGATGAATTAGCGAGATGAAAAGTGATTCAAAAGTGAATCGAGGTATAACAAGGTGTTTTGGGTGCAAAGGAGACAAGTGAAAAATTTTAAAATAAAATAATATTTTATTAATAAAATAATATTAAAATATTAATATTTTATTCAATGTCATAATTTTCCATGAAAAGGGAGTATATGGTCAATCTAAGTGGGGGAAAAGACAAATGAGGAAATTTTTAAAAAAAATGACGTAAATGGGGCTCACGTGCCTTTATTAAATAAAGATAGCACGGGTAGATAAATATTTTAAATATTATGGGAATACCACGTTGGAGTTAAAACTTTATATTTCGTTTGTACATGTGTAAAAGAAGATAATGGAAAGAAATTGGAATTAAACGATTGTGGAAGGATACAATTAAAAAGGGTGACAATCTTAGAGGGTAAAATGGTAATTTTGCCATTAAAGTGGTCAAAGCTTCTAAAGGAAGCTTTGACTCTTCATCCTTATCCTTGGCTGATCCTTATCTCTTCAAGATGGCATCTTTTCTTCTCCATCTCCTTCCTCCCACGCCATTTCCATACTTCCACCCCATTTTCACTTGATTCCCATGCAATTGAAGAGAAAAATAGAGAGAATGAGCTAAGGGAAAAAAGGAGAGAAAGGTGGAAGGCTTGGGTAGTAAGTGATTCAAGTGTAATTGAAGAAATATCAAGTGGGTCTCAAGATTCAAGAAACATAAGGTAAGGGTTTTTGTGTTTTAAGCTCACGGTTGGTTAAATCTTTGAAAAAATGATGTGTGAATCATTTTGTGGTAGCTCTAGTGACCATGGGTGTGAGGAAATTATGAATTTTGTTGGGTGAAATCCAAGCTAAAACTAAGTGGTAAGCTTAATGCTACAATTTGAAGCTTATGATTGGTTTAATATTATGAGAATGATTGTATGCATATGTAGTGTTATTGTGATGTCATGGGTATGGTTGGAAGGTAATTATATTAATTGGAAGTTTGGTGTGTAGATATGTGTTATTAGGAAAGGTTTAAAAGGTTATGGATGTTGGTGTGCATGAATGAATATTAATGCTATGCTTGGTGGCAACATGTAAATAAGGATGGTGGTATATGCAGACGTAGAAAATGTTTGATGAAAGTAAATTTATAGTTGCTGCCATATGCTAGGTAATTATTGTGGAAGTGATGGATAAACTTGATAAATATCCTTAAACAAGATTTATATATGTGCTAGAGTCATAAATACGTTGCTGGTATCCATAATCTAAAGAATTATGCAAGTCAAGGATAAAAGCCACTTTGGTGAAGAATGTGTCAAGATATAAGTAAATTGAATAAGGATTCATGATTGAANTAAGGATGGTGGTATATGCAGACGTAGAAAATGTTTGATGAAAGTAAATTTATAGTTGCTGCCATATGCTAGGTAATTATTGTGGAAATGATGGATAAACTTGATAAATATCCTTAAACAAGATTTATATATGTGCTAGAGTCATAAATACGTTGCTGGTATCCATAATCTAAAGAATTATGCAAGTCAAGGATAAAAGCCACTTTGGTGAAGAATGTGTCAAGATATAAGTAAATTGAATAAGGATTCATGATTGAAGGAAAAAGAGAAGTAGAAATGAGGTACACTAAAGATATTGAATTTGGATTGTTGCTAGGAAGTACAAAAGTAAAGGTAGTGTACTGTGATAGCATGCTAGAGGAAATAACGAGCAAACGGCAAGTAGCAATAGCTAGATATACCTCCGAACTATAGCGATGTAACATCTCGCTATCGTAAGGTGAGTGAACTTACATTAAAATGTTTTGGAATAAATGATTATATGCTTGATTAACCACATGAATTATTTTATTGGTTTTTCTTAAAATTTGCATGGGAACAAGCCCTTGATGAAACGTTATATGTTATGAATGTGTAATATGATGAATCCTTGTGCTCCCATATTATGTTGATATATATATATGTTGTGTATTGATATTTAATTGTGAGGCCTTGATTTTTATAGACTCGTAGCTAGAAGTAGATGCGAGAACACGAACTAAGGGTAATTTTTTCAATTTCCTTAGTAAGCTCTTAGAAATGGGTATTCTAATATTATTAAGGCCTAAGTAGGCCTAAGGAATAAATGAATGATGAAAATGAGGATAAAATGACAAAGAAAACAGAAATAGTGATGATTTCCAAGGTAGGGGCTGTCACGACCCAAATTTCGGGCCATGACCGACGCATGGGCCCAATAGACGTAGTCTACTAAGCCCAAGCAAGCCTAATAGTCCGACGTGTTCATCATTCCATCATAAACTCTAAGTCATTTTTCAATGGACACAGGTCTACAAGGATACCTCATCCTAGTTACTGGCTTCCTCGTGATCTGAAAACATGAATTTGAAATGGTGAGTATAAACCCAATGAGTGAACAAGGAAGGGAACAAGCAACAACAAAGGAAAATTTGAAATCATGATGCACTAGTTTCAAAACAATTCAATTTGGTTCAATCCTAATAAAACCCCTTATCGAGCCCTTAAGTAATTAATCATTTGAAAATCATGAACCCATACATAGCGAATCATTTGGAGAATGAAAGCTTCAATATTGCACAAGCAAGTCAAATACAACAACGAATCTTCGCTGCAGCGGAAAGGCATTCTCACTAAACCTCCTCATTTTAAACTTAACTCTTTTAATCCTTAATGTTGGAAGTCAATGCTCCCATATGGTAGCAAAGAAGTGAAAAATAGTGCAGCAATTGGACAAGATAAGAGACCAAAACAGAAAGTTTTTCGCTGCAGCAAGATTCAATCTCGTTGCAGTGAAATTTCTACCCAGAAACAAAATGTTTCTCGCTGCAGCGAGATTGCAACCCAGAAAACAGAAAGTTTCTCGCTACAGTGTCATTCTCACTGCAGCGAAAATGCATCCTCGCTACAGCGAGTTTTCGGCCAGTGTACCCCTCCAAATCTGAGAGTTTCTCGCTGCAGCGAAATACAAGGCATCAATGTAAAATTTACCTTTCTCCCAAAGGAAAAACCACCCTACCAAAAGGTCTAAACCAACATGAAAACACATAACAATTTCTCAATGTTTAATATGTCAAGTTTCACATGCATTACAACCATAACCCATTATCCATCAATTTTCTATAACACACATATTTACACACACACACACACACACACACACACACATATATATATATATATATACATATATACCCATCATCATCATCACACCATCCCATCATCATCATCACCACCAGCTCATGCGCACTCCCTACTCACACATGGCTAGGTCATCACTTGGTTATGCGCACTCCCTACTCGCACATAACCGGGTCATCCTCGGCTTATGCGCACTCCTTACTCGCACATAGCCGAGTCAATATAATTACACAACATTATACCCAAGCATATATGTATATCAATATAATGCAGCCACATAGAAATCCATAATAATCACATTTCATAACATAAACCTTTTCTCAAAAGCTTGTTCCCAAGGCATTCATTTTCATGAAAAATTGTATAAAATCATTCAAACACTTTGTCAAATCCATCATATTCCCAAAATCAGTTTTGAAGGTAGTCCACTCACCAATTGATTGTAGAACCTTTAGTTGACTCAAATTCCCCTAATGATCCAATTGGAATGATGGTGCTTCCTTAAAAACCTAGGATCACATTAACATAAACAATAGATTAATTTACACACTATGAACTCTAAAAGCTATCTCTTAGCTAGTTTTCAATTGCCACTTTAAATGGCTATCTATGTTCACTATCTTAATCACTAAAAAGTAATGAACATACTAAACAATAAAACAGCTCATAAATCACAATTACTAGCCATTTTCTGCAGCTAAAATCAAACTTGGTGCATCACTCACCCTAGGGTTCCTTTGTAGTTAAATTCTCTTCCAATAGCTTCCAAATCAATGGAGTGATTCTCTCTTTCTCTCTCTAGAATGCCCAACTAGTGAGAGAAAGTATGAAAATAAGATTTTTCAAGGTTTTTGAAGTGAGAAGATGAAATAGCACAAGGGTTTATGGAAGGGTGCACCAAAAGCATGAAAATTGGAGATAGAGAGAGAAAGTTGTGGAAGTTTGAAAGTCAAGCTTCCATGGAGTTTGAAGAAACGTGAGAGAGGAGAAGGGAAGAAGATGACCAGCTGCTGGAAAATTCAAGAAGTTGTTGGAAATTCAATGTATTTATAGGCAATCTTATCTTTTCCTTTAAAATTACGAAAATACCCCTCCACTAATTAACTTACTCTCCTCCAATCTTTTATGCAATCTTTTTGCTCTTTTAACACTGAGACAATATCCATAATGGTCTAAACATGCTCGGGTTCATAAAAACTTAAAATTTTAAGCCAAGGTGAAAAATGACCATTTTGCCCATGTTATGAAAATTGTTGAAAGTTCTAGTTTTCTTCGTGTTTTCATCAGCACACATCATTTATACTGTCTTATACCTATTTAGGCCTTAAAATATCATTAAAATTTCTTTTGGAAGCTTATTAGAGAAAATGATGAAACTACCCCTAGCCCATATTATTACATCTATACTTAGTTACAAGCCTATAGAAGTTGGGGTATCACAGGGGCAAAATGGTTATTTTGCATCTTGGGTCTAAATTTTTACGTTTTCATGAACCCAAGTATTTCTAGACTATTATGGACTTTGTCTTAGTGTGCAAAAAGTAAAAAGATTGCACAAAGGATTGGAGGAATACAAAGCCAACTTGTTAAGGGAATTTTCGTAATTTAAGTGGAGTTTAGATAAGCTTTAGATATAAATATCATTTTCCAGCAACTTCTTCTCATTCTTCCAGTAGGTTTTTCTTCTTTTTCTTCCCATCTCATGTTTTTTTCATCCTCCATGGAAGCTTGTTTTGAAACCTCCATAACTTATCTCAAGTTAGTTCCAATTTTCATGCTTTTGTGCACTTTTCTATAGAACCTTTTGTGCTCTTTCACTCTCTCACTTTAAAACCCTTGAAAAGTCTTACTTCCATACTTCCTCTCACTAGCTAGGTGTTTTAGAGATAGGAAAAGGGAGCTTCTATAATAGCTTGAAAATTTTTGGAAAGAAATTCAATTATAAAGCTGCCAAGGTGAGTAGTGAATTATAGTTAGATTTTAAGTTGTTGAGAATGGCTAGTGGATAGATTTGTGAATGTTTTGTAGTTGAGGTTATTTATTCATCTTTAGTGTGATTAAATAGAGAAAGTAAATAGCCACTTAATGGCAATTGGAAGCTAGTTAAGAATAACTAGCAGAACATGAATTAGGAGATAGCTTTTAGAAATTATAGTTATGTGAATTGAGTTAATTCTGATGTTATTGTGATGATAGGTTCCAACGAAGCCCCACCGCCCCATTTGGACCATTAGAGGAAGTTTGAGTTGGTACAGATTTAACAAATACCGGTGAGTGAACTTGCATTAAAAGGTTTTGGGGTAAATGTGTAAATCTTTGAGTGAATCACTTGAAAGGTTTTAATTTTCTTTCTATTTAAAATGTATACGGGAACAAGCTTTTAATGAAACGTTTTGCATTGTGAAATGTGACTGTGATGAGTCCACGTATCCTTTATTTCGTTGGTATACATATATATGTGTTGTGCCTTGATAGTTAGATAATATTGTGTAATAAATATGACCGTGCGTGTGTGGTGTGAGAGAGCACATGTTGGTAATGAATGTGGGCGGGAGTGCGTGTGATGATATTGAAATGTGCGAGTAGGGAGTGCACATGATGGTGATGATGATGATGATGATGATGATGATATTGAAATGTGCGAGTAGGGAGTGCACATGATGATGATATTGCCTTGTGCATGTAGGGAGTGCACATGAGCTGAGTGTGGAGGGATGGTATGCATGATGATGTATGTATATATATATATGTTATAGAAAGTTTATGAAACTAATTGTGATTGTGTTGTATGTTGGCATTGTTAATTGCTCCCAAATTGCTATTCATTCCAACAAGAAAATGACCTTTCATATAACAAGGCCCCTTTTAACTAAATTGCTCTGTTTCTCGCTACAACAAGATTCATGTTCGCTGCAACTAGAAACTCTTGGGTTGGGGGGGGGGGGTTACATTGGCCTGGTTCTCACTGTAGCGAGAAATTTCCTGAGCATTCTCGCTAGAGCAAAAAACTCTCGAGTGGTTCCAAGATTCTGGTGCAGTGCTATCACTTCAACAAAGATTTTGACTACCTTCCAGTCAGAGCTGGGCAAAGTGGTAAACATCAAAGTTTTAGCCCAGCCTCTTTACTTTCTAATGGCTAGAAAATCATGTCAATTGGACTTCTGTAGTGGGAGATATGCTTGAAAAACCAAAGCATATGCAAACCAAGAATGCCTTTTCACTGCAACGCGAAAACCCTCTGTTTGTTTGTCTTGCTTGGTCATTGCTAAAATTTTCATTCTATTCAACTTTATGGTTCATCATGAATCTTGTAACATTAAGGGATTAAACATTCAAAGTTTGAAATTAGGGGTTTTAAACAAAAAATTAGACTAAATTGCATGGTTTATCGTAAGTGCATCATGTTTTCTAAAACTTTCCTTGTTGTTGCTTGCTCCCTTCCTATGTTCACTCACTGGGTTTATACTCATGTTTTTAAAAATTTATGTTTTCATATTCGGAGGCAGTTGGGACCTAGATTGAGTGTCCACACATGCTCGTCTTCTTGGTAGGTACTATGGCATCTCAGTAGCGGTACCTTCACTTAAAGTCACTCCATTGATGGTTGAAAGTCTTTTGTCTGTGTACACGTATATGTAATGTAAACTATTAGGAGTCATGTTATAAATGAAGTATGTATATGTTGGATTGATGATGATGCCCTTATGAGATGGCAATGAATGACAGTACTTTGAGATAATACAAATATGAATATTCGGTTGCTATAAAATATTACTGTAACATTCACCGTTGAGAATTACAACACATGGTTTGAAAGATGATGGATGGAATGAGGAACAAGATCTCATAAAAAGGCTTGCTTGGGCCTAGTGGGCTATGCCCATTGAGCCCATACGTCGATCATGGCCCGAGATTTGGGCTGTGACATTAATATTGTGTGATAATTATAACCGTGCATGTGCGCGATGTGGGGGTTGCCATGCCGGTGATGAAGGGGTGAGGGAGTGTGGATGATGAGATTGCCTATGTGCACGATGTGGGGGGGAGCACATGATGGCATTAGTTGTGCGCAATGTGGGAGTGCACACGATGATGATGATGATATATTCCATGTGCGTGATGTGGGGGGAGCACATGATGGCATTAGTTATGCGCGATGTGGGGGTGCACATGATGATGATGATATATGCCATGTGCACGATGTGGGGGACGCACATGATGGCATTAGTTGTGCTCGATGTGGGGGTGCACACGATGACTCCGGTTATGTGCGGTGCAGAGTGCACATGAGCTGGGTAAGGTGGTGGTTGTATACATGCTTCTATATATATATATATATATGGTTTTTTATATGCTATAGAAAAGGTTATGAAAATAATATGTGACTGCATTAAATATTGAGAAAACTTGATTATTGTCAATGTGCTTGATTTAATGTACAATGTGGCATGAGTGGTGTCACGACCCAATTTCCAGAGCCATGACCAGTGCATGAGCTCAATGAGCATAGCTCACTAAGCCCAAGCAAGCCTATCCATTTACCTTTGCTTAACAAATTTATCATATCATGCATACACACACCTTTTCCAGGGTGTGAACATAGCCAAAACACAATGGCATTATCGATAATAATATACATGCACTATACCAGTCATGTATTTAGCAATTTACATTGCATACACATATTCACATTGTTAGATTGTATTCA
>NC_030852.1:9313921-9321744 GCF_000208745.1 Theobroma cacao
ATATATATATATCATCATATTGCAATAATGCATGAATCCATAGCAATCACATATCACAACATCAAACCATTTAACAAAAGCTTGTTCCCAAGGTACATTTTCTAAGACAAGTTGGATAGAATCTTTCATATTCCCCAAAATAAGTTTGAAATGCAAGTCCACTCACCGATATCGAAAATTCGAATTCTGGGTGCACTCGGACTAATAGTCCTCAGGCACAATTCTTTTACCTTTTCCGGATGTCTCACTACCTTGATAAATAACAAAGTCAAGGAATTTACTATATTGTCCCTAAATTGATATAAACTAATTTAAATTACTAATGCTTGATATGTAAATGCAAAAATACATCCGATTACCGCTTAATCGTGGTATCAATTAAATTCGACTGATCGTCGATTAATTGGCGATTATGTCCAACTCACCCCCAAATTAATCCATTTCTCCTCTAATACCTTAATTTACCACATACCATTTAAATAAAGCAAAATTCAGCATTAGAACCCTCACAGTTCCTTATAGAAAAATTCGGTCATTTGGTGCACTAGCACCGAAATTTTTTCTACATAACCGTTTCACCTTAATTCATCTTTTTCCAAGCCATTTTCCTTGAAATGAAAACAATCCCCCATTGATATTCAGCCCTCATTGTTCGACCAACAAGGAACCCTAGAGAAATTGAATATTTCTTTTGTGTTTTTGTTCATAACCATGCTTAACTATCCCTAAACACTAACATAGTCTAAAATCAAATTATTCCAACAACAATTCCTCTTCCATACCCATTTTTCAGAATTGAATTTATCATGATAACTCAATATTCAACCATGGAAATCAAGAACAAAAGCATGGGTAAGCTAGGTATCAAGGAGAAGTAAAGAAATTCTAACTTACCTAGCTTGTTTCCTTGATTTCTTCACTTTTTCTTTGAATTTTCGCCTAGGTTTTCTTGTTTTTCCCTTTGTTCTTCCTTTGTTCTTGTTGCTGGTTGCCTAGGCCAAATATGGTGAGAGAATTGGGGATTTAATGGGCTGATTTCTATAGAAAATAATAAAATAATCAAGCATGCCACGTGTCACATGCTTATTGGCCCAATTTTTTAACTTTTTGACTTTTTCTTCTTAATTTTCCACCACAAATATTCTGGTATTTATCCAATCCTACCACGATTAAATCCCTTGGTCTTGACAAGTGCTGGGATGAAAAATTTATCGATTTGCCCTCGGGATAGAAAAATTATGATTTTGCCCCTATACTCCGAAATATACCAAAATCACATTATTTCTACTTTTCAACCTCAAATAACACTAATATTGATCAATATTAACCAAATGGCGCAAAAATTGTTTTATAAAAATTCTCGTTTAGTCCTCTAGTGGCAAAATTACCATTTTACCCTTGTGCTCCAAAAATATCGAGAATCATAATTTTTCATTGCTAAACATCATTTTATACTCCAATAATCATAATTATATTTCATATAATTATTCTTGGTCCAATGTGATCAAATCTTGGCTAAAAATCTCCATTTTATCATCAAATGGTAAAATGATCGTTTTGTCCCTAATCAGTCAATTTTCTTGATGGACTCCAAACTGGACCTTGAACTCCGAATCACTATTCTAAGCCATTCTGTGGATTTCAAAATTTTCAAATTCCTCTTAGAATTTCTATTTGAACTAGTTCAAGGCTCGATTTAACTTAGTTGTACCACTTGGTACAATACCATCTTTTAATCGAGCTTGATAGGGTCTCACAAGTGGATTTTCCTTGTGGCAATGACAAATCCTTAGATTTTATCTAGCTAGAATTTCGTTGCAGCGAGAATGCCTTTTCGCTACGGTGAGAATCAATTTATTAGGCTTGACTTGCTTGAATTCTACTAAAGTTTTCACTCTTCAACTTCTTTGTTGTTCATGGATCCTTCATCATCAAGTGATGAGGGGTTTTTAATAAGAAATAAACTAAATTGCATTGTTTTTGAACTTAAGTGCATCATGATTTCTAAACCTTCCTTAACGTTGCTTGTTCCTTTCTTATGTTCACTCACTGGGTTTATACTCACGTTTTTAAACTTCATGTTTTAGGTTTTTTGAGTTAAAGGTGACTGGTCCTAGGTCGAGGTGCTCTTCGCTATCCATTGCTCGGTAGGTTTACCATGACACTAAATTTTAGCAACCGTGCCTAGAGTCACTCCGCTAAAGGTCAAGGTCTAATTATGTGTATATGAATGCTTGATGTGAAATGCTAAGACTCATTTGTCAAGATATATATATATATATATATATATATATATATTATGATTGATTATGCCATTATGAATACATAATTGGGTCTTATGAATTATTTTCAAAGGAATTATATTTGAACATTACGAATTTTGGATTTTAAAAACATATGGATTAATGCACAAGATTATGTAAATAGGCTTGCTTGGGCTTAGTGGGTTGAGCCCATTAGGCCCTTGAGCTGGTCATTGCCCGAAAATTAGGTTGTGACAGATTACAATAAAGCTCAAACACTTTTTCTGGATTTAGAATAGAAGACAAGTGTTTTTGGTGAAGAATATTTGGCTTTTTGCTCAAAATAGCTCTTTTTTCATTAAATCTTCAACTCTTTCTATTCTTTGATTGTTGGAGCTCGTTTTATACCTAGGGAGTCAGATTTTTCTGTTGGAGATAGTTTTTAGCCATTAAAAACAACTTTGATGCACTTCTAGCCACTATTTTGTCCTCTAGTGTTTGAATTTAAAAAGGGCAAACATAATTTCAGCTAATTGGTTACAGGCAACTATAACCGATTACAACTTCTCTGTCTTGCATTATCCTATTGTGATCTCTACTCTAGCCAATTATAAGAGGCTTTAACCGATTAAGAGTTTTCTATCTTCAGACTTCTCTTTTTTAGCAAACTTCCTCTAACTGCTTATAGCAGGCTCTAACTGATTACAAACTTTTTGTTTTCACTTTTTTGCATAACAGTCTTCCTCTAATTTGTCAGCTCTTCCCTTAACTGATTGAAGCTTTACTTCATTCAACCATAATTGATTAAGATCAGCTTTAATCAACTAGAAGATCTTCGAATTTTAAACTTCTCCATTTTGGCTCTATTTAACGGTCAATAATATTTTCAAACTTGTTTTTGACACTTGAAAATACTAGGACCTTATGCTCTAATCGATTAACCAGACCTCTTAACCAATTAGCGTATTTTTGTTTTACTTCAACTTATCACACGGCCATGCCTTAGCTGATTAAGGTCCCTTGATAATCAGATACTAAGGTTCTGTTTTTGTTTATTACTTGTTATTTCCCTCTTAACTGATTAACTCTTCATTAAACTTAGGAAGCTCCTTGACTTGCCTTTAATTAACAACTTTGATAGGAGTATAAAATTAAATCCTGCACACTTAAATAATGAAGGTACACATTAATGAATGAGGAATGTTTTGTTATCATCAAAAACATTTGGAGTCAACAGACGTAGGTACACATAACTTTGGTATTATATGTTGTTTTGGGTTAACTTGCTTAATTTTTGTATTTTCAAAATCATGCACATGCATCATGCACCAATAATATAGGGATATCTACCATATGCTATTTTGTGTTAACTAGTTTAATTTTTCTCTTCACAATAATGCACTTGCATCATGCATCCACCATATAGGGATATTTGCCTTTCATTTTTTATTGGTACGAGGCAAATACCTAGAACATATTTGGAACATGCATTCAAATAACCAAGATTTTTTCATATGAACATACATGTGCACAATTACATGAAAAGCATCGTAATTCATAATTATGGTAAAATAAGGTCTTCAAGATAGCTCAATCACCAAAGCCACCTACTCCTCACTCATGCAGTACTCGCTTGCAAACTATGATTATGGAAAATGAGCAATTTGTGCAATGGATCAAATGGAGAAGGTTCAAGAACAGATGAAAGAGTAGTTGGCTAAGATGATGAGTTGATTATGAACATTAGCAAAGGGAAAACAATGGTTGAAGAACTTGCCAGCTAGGCCAGCCAACAGACCTTAAGCAATAATCATTCCATGTACTAGCCCCTAATATCTCAAAAACAACACTCCATACCACCAATAGAGGGACGTTTTTATTAGGGGGGACAATCATTGACAAAAGGAGCCACCATTGGAGTAAACTTTGCTAAACCAATCGCAGTTCCATATTTGGATGATCCAAAAGAACAAGAAAAGTTGAGTAAAGGCATGTTCAAGGCTGTGGATAACCTGAAAGCACAGAAAAAGTTTAATCTCTTAGAGGAATGATTGCGTACTATGGAAAGGACAAATGCCTTGGGTTCCACTGATACATTTAAACTAAGTCTTGTACCTGGACTAGAGATTCCTCTAATGTTCAAGGTTCTAGATCTTGAAATGTATGATGGAACTAAATGTCCAATGGCACATGCCACCATGTATTATCGTAAGATGGCTACTGACACTCATGACAACAAGTTGTTAATCCACTATTTTTAGGATAGCCTTGCAAGATTAGTGATAATTCTATTTTATAGAATTATTTTATTCCAATTTTGTTATTAAATTTTAGCTAAGTCATCAATTTTCAATTATAATTTATTTATTTTTAGTTGTTTTTATAATTAGTTTATTTTTAAGTGAATTATTTTAATTTTATGTTATTCTTTTTAATTTAGTTATTATTTATTAGTTTTTATATTTTGTAAGAACTAAAAGAAATTGGGCTTAATTTTGGAAAGTGAGATGTTGAAAGACCCAAAAGTCTCCTTGAATATACTTCAGTGTTTTGGCCATAATTAAAGATACAGACCTCCAAATGATATGATTCTTAAACCATTGGAAAGCTAAGAGACAGAGCTACAACTTTTATGAAGATTACTTTGCCTAGTTCTGCTTCGAAGATAGAAAAAATTGCGTCAGAAAATGGTTGGACGTACTGTACCGGGAATGGAAAATTGTAAAGATTGACAATTTATTTTTTGGGCCTCTCATTACACTTTTAAGCCCAATTAAACCCTAGGTCAACTTAAGGAGGTATAGGTCAAATTATTATTATAAATAGGATGTGTTTAACAACTTTTGGGAGACAACCTTCAGAGATTCAATAAGCTAGAAGTTGAGGTTGAAACTTGAAGATCAAGGAGGCAAACATTGTTTTGTTTTGTTCCTTGGCTTTTATTGTTCTTGTTACTTTCAATGGTTGAATTTTATACAATGTTATTTTATTTTGCAATTATGAGTAGCTAATTTTCTTTTTCTTGGATTGCAATTGAACTCAGATGTAAATTAAATTTTTAATCTCTTTCTTGCTTATTTTTAATGGGATTTGAATTGTTTATTCCAATTTATTCTTAATGCTTTTAATTGTTTGGCCACCAATTAAATTGATCTAGGAACCTAAACAAACTTGGGAAAGGGAGTTTAGAGTAGACTAAAATTGGGATAGTATATGATCATATTAATTAATTTGCGTATAGAATAGGGATATACCTATAGGCCATATGTAGCCAGATTAGAGCCTAAACTTAATGAGTCTGTTTTAATTTCAATCACATAGAGATATAGTGTTTTGGTTAAAATAGATATGTTTATAAGATGAGTCGGGAGACCTTTATAAATAATTTAGGACTCTAGGTTAGTAATTCAACCTATTGAAATAAGGTAAGGAAGAGAGGTAAGATTTAGATGAAGTGTGAGGGATATCGTAATCCTAGGCCTGTTTGATTTGATTTTTTCTTAAGTTATTATTATTTTGATTTTTCCTTGTTGGTTAAAATTTTAGTTAATTAGTTTGGTTAATCAATTAATTTTGAGTGTTTGGATAAGATTAATTTGTTCTAATTTTAGTACTTAGTAAAATTTTATATCAATTCCCTATGGGATCGATACTCTGCTTGCTTATGTACTATCTATTCGATACGTATACTTGCGTAGTAGAATTTTAACTGACAATCAGTCATCAAATGGTACAACAAGTAGGATAGAAGCCATGTGCACTCGCGAAAAGACCTAGCACAAGCATTCATAGCTCAGTACCAACATGTGGCAAACATGGCTCCAAACCGTTTGACTTTGCAAATCATGGAAAAGAAAGCTACTAAAGGCTTTAAGGACTATGTTCACAAGTCCAGCCACTATTGATTGAGAAAGAAATAAGAATCATGTTTGTTAACACTCTAAAGACCCTGTACTATGAAAGGTTGATCAAAAATGCCACCATGAACTTCACAGACATGGTTTTATCAAGTGAAATAATTGAAAGTGTAATCAAGAGTTACAAGACTAAAGATCCTAGGAAAAGAAACGTGCCGAAGAAGAAAAAAGACGAAGCACAAGTAATCACATATGAGGGGCATCAAGCAAAAAGGTACACTCCTTATCAACCCTATCCGACTTACCAACCTTGTTACCCCACTTTAAAAAATATCTCCTAAAACCTTTATCCTTATCAATGGGTACCACAACCAACACCCTCACCACCATTCCAATTCAATTCAGAACCAAATAACGTTGGAAACAATCTTGGCGAACCCAAGAACTTTTAAGAGAAAATCCAATTCGACCCCATTCCCATATCTTATACCAATTTACTTCCCCAACTTATCGAGACTCACATTTTGGCACTAGTTCACTTAGACCTATTACAACCTCCTTACCCAAAATGGTACAATGTTAATGCTCATTGTGACTACCAATATGGGTGTAAAACTCGACCCTATAAACACATGTCATGACATACATGCACTGAGTAGCATGTTATTACGCTAGGAAAGTCCTAAGAATAGACGAAACTCGGTATTATACCTAACGGTACACTTGAGTTGATTTAACCTCAAGCTAGTTCGAATAGGAATCGTAGGATGAAATTTAATATTTTACAGTCTAGGAATAACTAAAAATGATTGTTCAGAGTTTGAGGGTTCATTTAGGGTAAAATTGGAAATTTTGATGTTTAGGGGTAAAATCGTAATTTTACCACCTGTGGACAAAATTTGAGATTTTGAGAGAATTTAGATCAAATTTGACAAATTGCGGAATGGTATGAGTATAAGGGATGAAAAATATGTCTATGGGCAATTTTTCAATTTTTTGGCAAAAATGTAATTTTTTGGCAAAAATGTAATTTTTTGGCAAAAATGTAATTTTTCACTTTTACGGGGGTAAAAGTGTAAATTTCAAAAATTACTCCTCCAAGACTTTGGATAAGTCTGAGAATTTTATCTAAGCTATGGATATGTGGGACAAGTGTATGGTGAAAATTTGGAAACAAATGGATGAAATTTTAAAAACGGGCCAATGGGAAAGTGACACATGGCACTTTTTAATGATTTAATATTATTTTAATGAAAAGTCAGCCCATTTAAACCCCATATTAAGTGCTGGCCGGCCATAAGGAAAGAACAAGAGAGAAAATAGAGAGGAAAGGGAAAAAAGAGAAAAACAAAGGAAAACTAGAAAATTCAAAGGGGAAATCGCATTTTTCGTCCGTTTACGCATTCCAATGGTAAGATTTTTTTATTTTAGCTTGATTTCTACCTTTCCTATGCCTTTATTTCCATTAAGCATGCTTGAGGAGAGAGATCAAAAAGTGAAACCAAGGGCTGGCTGAAATTCTAGGGGAGAGATTTTGGAATTTTTAGGTTTTGATTTTTAGTTCAATTGGTAGTTTTAGTTAGTTAAATGTGTATAGAAATTAAATTGGGCAAGAAAGCATGAAATTTTCACAATACCCACCCTTGGCTGAATATGCATTGATGTACAATGATGATGAACTGATTTTTATTCTAAGAGAAATGAAGAGAAAATGATGAAAAAT
>NC_030852.1:9322087-9337783 GCF_000208745.1 Theobroma cacao
TTTTAGGCTATTGCATTTCATACCATGCATTAGTATAGGATTTAAGTCAATTATATAGAGATTTAACATCAATGTGGTGAATTGGGTAAATTCTGCAATGTGTTTAGGAGGACAGCCTTCCGGTAAAGGCAAGGAAATCGTACCCGACGAACAGTGATCGGGACACCTAAAAAGCAATTAGTTTGTACAAACGGTGAGTAAACCTATTATTATTGTAAATTATATAGAGTTTATTTTTAAATGCTCTTCATGGATTTTATGAAATGAAAATGAGATTAAAATGGGATTTTTGATGTTTTAGAAATAAATGTGACAAATAAAAATATATTGTGTTGATTATGAAATTGAGTAATTAGAGGCTACCAATTATTTTGAAATATATATTTTCCTATGAATGGTTTATGATATATGAGTATATGTGGCTATATGTTATAATTGCATTGGAAATTTATGTAAGTTGTCTTTTACTATGCAGGCTGGGTAAATAAATAAAAGCCACGTTATACTGTCGAAATTTTATTAAAATTTGGTGGGTTTAGTCACTACAGTGACGGGTTTCCATGGACTGCCTATTAGAGGGGCACGGTAAATCCGATTATATAGTTACTCTGGTAGTAGAGGCGAGGAGGGTAACTCCTGAGGTAGTGTTAGAGTTCACTTCACGTCGAACCCCCACGTGAATGTGTAAGTCGGCCAACGCCAAGGAACGGCTTGTTTTAAAAATAAAAATGTGTTTCATATGTAAATATCATAACTACCTTGGAGGACTCGGTTAGATGCCTCGGCCAAGATATCCCCGAGGATTAGTTTTGGCTTGAGCCTTGTTTTTAATAAAAGTCAGAAGCCTTAACAATTATTTTGGTAAATTACAAATATTTTATGGTTTAAGGAATAAATGGAAAACCTTATGAAATGGTTTGTAATTTGTTGTTTAAACTTGCCTCCATGTTACTCGCCTTTAGATATTTATGATAATGTCTGTTTACTCATTGGGATTGTAAAATCTCACCCACTTCCTTTCCAAATATATCAGGCCTGTGGTAGCTTGTAGATACCAATTTTGTCGAGGATTCCAGTTGACCCCTCTATCTCACAAACAATAGGTTACTATCACCAACACTTGGTGTATTTAGGGGCCACTTGTCATTGTAATTATTATTGTACATTATAACTTTGTAAATTTTTGTATGTATGAATTTATTTTACTTTCACGTTACAAAAGATTATTTACACGTGTTTCTATTTTATATTGTTTTATATAAAAAATGATATATTTTTGTCTTTTGATTTACTTGAGCCAGAAACGACTGGTAATTGTTTAAAACGGAATATTTAAAAACGGTTGCTTACAAGAAAGGCAAGAAACTGATATGTAAGCCTTGCGGGGTTCTGATTGGCATTCGGGGTAATGAGTGTTAATCGGGACGTCGCGGCCGTTGTCATGGGCGTGAGGGAGGTTCCGGGTCGTGACAATGGGATTCAAGGACATTTAATAGAAAATTGCACAATACTAAAATGTAAAGTGTAAGGTTTGATCAAGGTTGGATTGTTAAACTTTTCAAAGAAAGTTGAGCCAAACATCAACAAAAACCCTTTGCCCAATCACAGAGAGGCATCACTAAATACTTTCAATGCTAAGATGGCTTGTGCAAATGATCAATGAAGAAAAGAGTGAAGAAGAAGTGGCAACAATTTGAAGCTAAGTAATTGAGAAGCGATAAAGTAACCATACATTTATAAACCTTTTAGGTAGTGACACAATGAATCAAAATCTTTAATGCTTATGCCCAAGAGCATTTTGAAGTTTTAAGTAGGATGGGCTTCTTTCATTCATGGAACAACCCATGTGGTCCCCATGCTTCTAACCAAGAGCACTAAGAAGGTTTGAATGCATGAAAAGTGCCTTATTCATTTTATTGTCTTTAATAAAATGATTCATGTGATGCATTTTCATATCTCCTCTTTCATTTCACTTCCATGCATTAATTTCATAATACATCCTTGCATTTCTTCAATTTACCCATTTCTAGGTATTTGAATAATGAATATGTAAACAATGATAATAATTTGAGATTTAATTTTGAACGAAACACAAACATTGATGAGCTTGATAATCAATAGAATGTAGGTGATTAAACTTTGTCTCTTAACTTGCTAAAAATGGTTGAGCAAGAAGAATGACAAATCACACCTCATCAAGAAGCCACTGAAATAATTTTTTGACAGGTCACTATCACCAACAAAAGACATGAATTAATTTTTTTAAAGATATGTGGATGTGTTCACATGATCATGCCAAGATATGTCAAGACTTAGCACGGATGTCATGGTATGTAAGTTGTTGTTCAAGTAGAAATTGAGGTGAATCAAGCTTGAAATGTTAAGGAAAAAAACTAATGGTAGCATCATGCACTTGAGATACGCAAATTGAAAGAAAATCTTTAAAGATTACTCTTTAATGAAAGCAACCATACTTGAGATGACAAATGGCCATATTTCATATTCCTTTCACAAATATGAAATTATCCATCTGTTATCATCCTCATTGAGCTTGTCAAATTCTTTTTTAAATTGAACCTTAGCCAAGGATCACCCTTCACACTAACGAGTAAATGCAAAGAAGGATTAAGGTCTTACTTTAAAGTACAAAAATATGCCTTTTATTGATTAAGACTTAACATCATACAAAGAAAAAAAGAAAAATGATGGAAAAAAAAAGAAAAGACCCAAGANTCAAGCTTGAAATGTTAAGGAAAAAAACTAATGGTAGCATCATGCACTTGAGATACGCAAATTGAAAGAAAATCTTTAAAGATTACTCTTTAATGAAAGCAACCATACTTGAGATGACAAATGGCCATATTTCATATTCCTTTCACAAATATGAAATTATCCATCTGTTATCATCCTCATTGAGCTTGTCAAATTCTTTTTTAAATTGAACCTTAGCCAAGGATCACCCTTCACACTAACGAGTAAATGCAAAGAAGGATTAAGGTCTTACTTTAAAGTACAAAAATATGCCTTTTATTGATTAAGACTTAACATCATACAAAGAAAAAAAAGAAAATGATGGAAAAAAAAAGAAAAAGACCCAAGAGGCATACAAAGGTTAAGGTCTTAAAAAGAATCCTTCACATGACAAGAAATGGGGTAAAATCCAAAAACCTCTTTCAATCACTCTAAAAGGACATTTTGGTCCCTCTTATTTTAAAATGATACTTTTGGTCCTTTGACTGTTAACATTGTTAGTCAACAGTTAAAAAAATACAATCCAATATTACATAAATATTTTAATCACAAATACCCTATTTTATAAAAACAATATGTTATCTCTTTTCTCATCCAAGAACCTTAATAAAAAAACTAAAGGAATTTTCTATGCTTTTTTCAAATTTTCATCTTTTACTTTTCAATCCACCTAAAGAATTTTGCAATAATCAACACCCATTCCTTGAATTCCTTTTTTCTTCCTTAACATGAAGAATTTTCTCTTCTTTCTTTAGATTTTGTTTTTCTTTTTCTCAGAACTTAGCTCTTTTTTTTTCGAAGATAAAGATTATTGTATTCATATGGGGAAAAGTTACAAAGTGTTGCTTCAACTTTTCACCAGTTTAGTTTGAAGACTTTGCACAACAACCTACAACCCCTTACAAAAACTGTAGAAACTTGTACCAGCGTGAGTGCTGGGTTGCCTTGCAAAAAAGATACCTAGGCTTAGTGTGATTTACAAAAAGATTTTCACACCTCTTATTATTTATGTCAATACAAAAAACCAACATCTTCACAATTAGATGATTGTCAAACTCAAACTTAATAACAAGATACACAATACCACTCACCAACAAGACCACCTATTATCTAAACCCTTAAATCATTTGTAATATCAACAAAGCCTCCCTCCACCAATATAAAAAATCTCGTCAAATTTCAAATATCATAAGATTGAACCCCACGCACAAAACAAACGTACAATAAGATCATAAAGATCTACCATTCACCCATAAACAAATCAAACCTATCACCTAAATACTAGAGAAAGAGACAAAACCCACTAGTGTTTTGATTTGACAAATCACAACTTTAGTCTTTTAAACTAAAGGAATTTTGATTTGCTAGGAAAAGAGAAATACAAAAAATTATTGATATTTCTGTTAGGAATTTTGAGAATATGGTGCCCTCGAAAGCAAGTATATTCTCATATTTAAATTCATTGAATTTATTTGTAATGAAAGTACATTTTGATAATAAGACGAGGAGTTTGTTTTAGTAAGCATTCATTATCTAGTTATTAAGGTACCAAGATTCTATTGAGATATTAAAATACATTTGTATGAAGAGTCATACATAGGAGACATGTATTTTAATTGAATCTAAAAATTGTTCACAGCCATATAATAAAGCTGGTCACTATATTATGTTAAGGCTATAGTGTCCAAATTACTTCCAACGAAACGAATGTGATTCATTTCAAGGGAATGATGAGTCTCAAATCATCGAAATGGTTGACTTCGAGTAATGACACTATAACATGAACTGGAATCATGTGAGAATCAAATTTAAGTTTTACCGTTACCTAAATCTTAATCTCGCACTTATGCATTTGCTTATAGTAGAACCGAAATCCTGATGGATAGTGGACTCATGTTTAATCTCCTTATAATCTTTGATATATCATGAGCATGATCATCATAAAATGTTGATCTAGACTCCATATTTTGGGATTATAATTGAGATGAACATCTGGGAACATATATCTAGATAATGGAATTCATAGTATTAACATCACTTCTAGTGATTTCAAGAAGATTGGTGATTAATCTGGGCCTAGTGGATTGATGAATTAGCTACTCATCACATCTGGATACTCCAAAGATTAGATCTAGAGTATTGAGTCACTAATTGGATGAAATTTGAGACTAGGGGACAAAATTAACATAAAGGGTAAAACGATAATTTCACCTTTTGTCATTGGATGGTTATGAGGGTTCATAATATAAGGCTTGTAATTGGACAACTAATAATTAATATCAAATATTGAATTATTTCTTGTAATTATAGTTAATCCAAGAGTGCAACCATGAATCTATGGTGGAGTGATTTCATGGTTAATAAGCTTGAATTATTTTTAATGAGATTAAGAATAATTCTAAGTTTATTGGAGCTTGGAATATCTATGTCCAAATAGATTCCCCACTTAGCTTCGTAGAATTCAACTTGTTTAAGTTGGAATGCATGTTTTAATTTGTTTAATTAAATTGTGTACAAAAATGGTAGCTTTAACATATTTGTCTCAATTTAGACAAGATAAGATATTTTTTTGTCTTAATTACAGACAAGAGTTGTCTTAAATTAAGATAATTTTAGGAGGATTCTTGCAAAATGAATCTAGACATCCATGTTGATAAAAAGAGACTCCATGTTTGACTATTACTCTTTTATTTATTATTAATTCTTTTTAAATAAAGATAGATAATAATAAAATAAGAGTTATTATTCAATAAGGAGTTTTATTTTATCAAGAACTCTAAATGATAATTAAAGAATTAAATTATTTATTCGTTAATTTTTATTTTGATAATTATGGAGCATGTTTGATGCTTCCATAACTCTGAATGGATGGTCAAGATTGATTCAAAGGTGTTTCATTTTGATTAAACCTTTGAAGCAAGAGTTTTAATAAAAAGAGAAGAGATTGGAAGAAAAAAAAAGAACGTACTTTTTCTTAAAAAAAGTTTCAGCCATCTCTTCTCTTCTTCTCCTCCAAGCTTTTCCAAAGAAAAGAGAATAAACTTAGTTGCCATCTTGTAGCCTTGCATTCCACACCTTGTCCACTCAAGGTTCAAGTTGAAAGTATTCTTGAAGAATAAGTGGTAAACTTATTTGGTCGAGAAATCATTCATTGGTGTGGTATTGTCAGAAAATAAGAATCTCAAAATAAAGGTTTGGTTTTCTTACTTAATAGATTCTTATTTTATTTTTTTTGGATGTGATTATATTACTTGCAATAATAATAATGTGTGTTTCCGCTTGTGTAATTGGATTGCTTGCTTCCTTTGTTAAAGAAATTTTTGAAATCCATGATTTACACAATCACATTAATCCGCAAGATTCTACTCCAACAATTTCTTGGCCTCTATCATTTGAAAATGAGAAGATTCATTAACATTAATCCCATGGAAGCTACATCTATCAAGATCTTTCATTTCTTTTCTTTTTTTATCTTATATTTAAGGTTTTATTGTGCTCAAAATCTTATTTTTAATGATTAATTATTTTTTCTGATCAAGGTTTTTTAAAAAGGATGAGCAAAAGTTGCACACTCAATTTCAAGCATTTTTAAAGGTATTTAAAAAGCTCCACATCAACATCCCTTTTGTGAAAGCTTTGGAAAGCATGCCAAGCTATGTGAAATTTTTGAAAGACATCCTGACTAAGAAAAGGAAATTGGAAGATTTTGAGACAATTGAACTTACTGAAGAGTCAAGTGCTTTAATCCAGAATAAGCTTCCACCAAAGCTTAAGGATCTAGGAAGTTTTTCTCTTCCTTGCATTATTAGTTGTTTTAAAATGTCTAAAGCTTTGTGTGATCTGGGTGCTAGTGTTTCAATAATGCCTTTGTCTATTGCCAAGAAACTTGGACCTAATGAGATACAACCTATTGTTGTTTCTTTGCTGTTAGCAGACAAAACAATTAGGCACTGTGTTGGAATTATAGAATATGTATTGGTTAAAGTTAGGCATCTTTATATTTCAATGGACTTTCTTATGCTTGAGGTGGAAAAAGATATGGAAATTCCTTTAATCTTGGGATGACCTTTCTTGGCAACTACAAACGTAATTGTTGATGTGAAGGAAGGCAACATAACTTTTAAAGTTGGAAAAAAGGTAGTCGAGTTTAATATTTTCAATGCAATTAAGCATTTTGCCTCTTCAGTTAGTTGCTGTAGAGTGGATGTGGTTGATGAGGGCAGGGGAAGCCTATTTCTCCATCTATTAGTGAGTAAACACTAATTTTTAAGTTAAAGCCACCGCCTCCACATATCAAAACCAAGTAGTCGCATGAGAAGCATCTTCCACCACCTCCCAATTGTCTTGATTTTGAGGTAGGACAGTAAGTGTTACTCTCTAATTCATGCTTTAAGCTTTTTTCATGGAAATGCAAGGCAAGATGGTTGGGTCCTTTCAATATGGTAAAAATGTATCCTCGTGGTATAATAGAGATTATTAGCAAGGATGTTGGCACTTCATGGTTAATGGACAAAGCCTCAAGCCTTATTCTATGGATGAAGAAATGCAAAAAGGGGTGCCATAATCAAGCTAGTGACTATAAAGAAACATTTCTTGGGAGGCCACCCAAGTTTTTGAAACTCTTACACGTTTTATTTGAAGTTATTTTTTTAGATTTTTTCATTAATTTGTTTTTGTTCTTTTTTTTATTTAGATTTTTGTCACCTTAATGGATCCTCCCAACAACATTGGATATGATGAAGATGAGGAGGAAGATTAAAGGATCTCCACTATTGATAACTCTATTATATAGAGTTATTTTGACACATTTTAGAGGCTTAAGTTGTCACGACCCGGTACTCCCCTCGAGCTTGTGACAACCGCCGCGGTGTCCTGATAGACACTCATTACCCGGAATGTCAAACGGAACCCCATAGGGCTTTAATATTAGTTTCTCATTTTTCCTGTGAGTAACCGTTTCCAAATATCATGTTCTAAAAAATTTTAAGCTATTTCCAACTTAAATCAATAAAAAAAATGATTTCTATCTCACAGGGGCATTTTGGTCATTTTTCCTCAAAAATCTCAAAACCAGCTAAAAATATAGTATGCAAGTGGAAAACACATATTTCATAATCAAAAATAAGTTTAGATATCTAAAACATTCATTTAAAGTGAAATTATAACTATTTGAATATAATAAAAATATTTAATAAAATATTTTATTTTCTTATAAAACAATATTTATAGAGTTACTGGTAAATAATTTTTGTAGCGTAAAAGCTAAATAAATTCATACATATTATAATACAGATAACCAAAGTATAAAATTTAATTTACAGTGACACGTGGGCCCACAAAATGACCAAAAGTATCAAAAGCGGTAAACCTACAGTTTTTGAGGATGCAAGTCCAACTGTAGCCCTCAACAAAGTGAGCTATCTACCGACTATCCTGAGCTTGAAATGGGTGGAAAGGAGGATGGTGAGATTATATAATCCCAGTGAGTAAACAAATATCATCTAAAATATCTAAAGCCGAGTAAATGAAGACAGATAAAATAGATTAGCATAAAAATGATTCACAGCATTTGGAACTCATTTTAATAAGATAAAATAGATTCATTTCACCCAAATAAACAACAAGGCTTATGATTTCCTGAAAAGTTTGGCACGTGCCCAAATCATTCTCATACTCAGTTATTAGGGATACCTTGGTCGAGGGCTATCCCAACCGAGTCCGTCAAGGCTGTTAAAAAGTTATGTACACATAAATCATGTTTTTATTTTGAAAACATAGTCGTTCCTTGGCGTTGGCAGAGTTCACCTTCACGTGGTGGTTTAGCGTGAAGTGAACTCTAAAGTGTTAGCCTCAAGAGTTATCCATCCGCACCTCTCATATTGATGTAAAAATATAATAGGGTTATCGTGCCCCTCTAATAGGCTGGTCCACGGAACCGGCCACTACAGCTACCAATTATAACCCACCATACAATAAAAATTCAACAGCATGACATGGCAATTTTATCATTATCCAACCTATCAAGGCAAACAACAGTTTATACATTTTCAACACAAATACTAATTCAACCATTCATGCCAATATTATCA
Source organism: Theobroma cacao (assembly GCF_000208745.1). Taxonomy (NCBI): domain Eukaryota; kingdom Viridiplantae; phylum Streptophyta; class Magnoliopsida; order Malvales; family Malvaceae; genus Theobroma; species Theobroma cacao. The sequence goes on from NC_030852.1 coordinate 9,330,928, forward strand.
TAAGGCATTCAATTCAAACCATGATTTATAACACAGTAATTAGTCTCAATTACTCCATTTTCAAAAGCATCATTCAATTTCAAGACAATTTTATAAAATCATTTCATTTAATCACATTTTGCTTATAAAACATAAAGATTTACCATTTAAACTCATTTTTCTATCAAATCACAAAAACGATTACAAACTACTTTAGATAATTAAGACAATAATAAGGTTACTCACTGTAATGAAAATCGAGTTTCGAGTACTCTGATTCTTGATCCTCGGGTACTATCTCTTTACTTTTGCCAGAATGCTCACCACCTAGACATAATGCACAATAAGCTATTTACTACATTTGTGCTAAATTGTTATAAAACAATTTAGACTTTATACTAATGCATGAAATGGGATGTAAATTGTTCGGATTATCGTCTAAACACGGTGTTCTACACAAATTCAACTGTGTACCTAAATAAAACGGTATTGGCCTAATTCGATCTATCACCCGATTAATTAGCCAATATGTCCAATTTAACTCCAATTAATTCTATTTTTCGTCCAATTCTCCAAACCATCAAACACAAGTTAAATAACTTGAAATATGGCAAAATCATCCTTACATTTTCTCTTGGAAAATTCGGCCATGGTGAGTGCATCAACACTATAATTTTTCAAGCTTGATTCTCACACCATAAATCACTAATTCCTAACCAAATCACTTGAAATAAAATCAAAATCATCATCAATATTCTACATGGAGAATTCGGCCAATGATGGGTGATGGGAGAAAATGAATTTTTCTTGTTTGTTTTTCATGCTACACATCACAAACTAACTAAAAACACTAAAATACATTGAAATCTAACCAAATCAAGCATCAAAACCTCCCTCTAAGTGTTCAGCCAGCAAGGGATTCATCATGAGTTTATGTGATTCAACCATGGAAAATAAGAAAAACTACTTAAGAAAGAGAGATCTCAAGCTTAATTGAAAAAATATTACCTTTTTTCACTTGTTTCCTTGAATTTTCACATTGTTCCCTTGAATTTTTCCATCTAGGGATTTTGTTCTTTCTTTTCTTCCTTTGTTCTTGCTTTGGCCAGCCATAGAAATGAGAAATGGGCTGATTTTGTGCTAATTTATAAGGAAAATAATAAAGAAATAAAAGCTTGACACTTGTCACCTTACCATTGGTCCAATTTTAAATTCTTAATTATGAAGTTTTCTTTCTCCACCACATAAAATCCTTCAATTATCCATGATAATATTGGGTAAAATCCATGTGCTGGACAAGTGTTGGGTGATGTAAAATTATAATTTTGCCCCTAGGGTGGCAAAATGACTATTTTGCCCTTATGCTCAAAAAAATGCCGGAATTAAAATTTTTCACTTCTCAAACTCAAATTATGTTCTAAATAGTCAATCTTGATCAAAAATTTCTTCCAACATTCCAATTTTAACCTCAAGTGGCAAAATGACCATTTTGCCCCTAGGTCATGAAAATTCCAATTTGACTCCAAATCGGTCTTCGAACTCCGAATCACCATTTTAAGTCATTCTAGGGGTTTTAAAATTCTCAATTGCATCTTAAAATCTCTATTTGCACTAGTTAGAGGCTTAATTCAACTTAGTTGTACCATTTGATACAATACTGTCCTTTAACGATTTTTGAGGTACCCAAGTAAGCAAACATGCATTCTTATGTAGGAATGGCATAATAAACATATTGTCGAGCTGGGCTTGACATAAGTAGTTAGATCTTTGAGATTTTAGGTTCGAATCTTAGCATTTTAGGTGTTTTTCTAGTTTAAGTTTGATTACATGTTGAGTAGTTAATTTCAATTATTTTAGTTAAATTTTATGTTATTTTGTTTTAAATTACTTTAAGAGTAGTATTGGTAATTTCTCTTATTGCTTTTATAGGAAGTTTAATGAAAAAGTCTCATTTGATGAAAATTTGTGCAAGTATGGTGATGGCTTCATTTGTATATGTTGTGGTATCTTGACAATATCTCTGTCTACAAAACTCCAAATGAAGTGATTCTTTAACCACTAGACTTCTACGAGGAAGGACTATAACTTTCATGTTTACTACTTCACCCAGTTCAGATTGGATCATGGTCAAAAAATTTTCTAATTCGAAGCACTACAGTAGTATGTATGGACTAAACATGATGCAGTATTTAGAGCATATCTTTCAATCCAGGTGTCCAATTTATATGATTCTTAATCCATTGGAAATTTAAAAAATAGGGCTACAACTTTTATTTTTCCACTTTTCCCAGTTCAGACTAAATCAGGGTGAAATCACATTCAAATTTGATAGATCGTTGCAACATTAGGAGAATAAGGTTGTAGCTCTAGTGAAAGGAAGCTCACCATACAATTTTCTCGAGAGCTTAGTGCTCTAGCATTGGAGAAGGAGTGCTACAGTGCTACTGTAGCTAAACAACTAGTGTCGCGGAGCCGAGAAATCAAGGCCGCTGCGTTGGGCTATTTTCCAAAAATAAAAGTTTTACTGGATTTTGGAAATTAGGTTACTTGGAGCCTATTTAAAGGACCTTTTTCAAAGGTTTTAAGAAGGAAGCAACCCAACTATTATGGAGATTTGGAGCCAAGACCAAAGCAAGAAAACAAGAGAAATTGAGAGAGAATTGAGATTGCAAAGCTTTAACACTTAGTTTCTTTCTCTACTTTTGTGTTTCTTTTATTTTCTTTGACTTGGATTCATGGCTAAATTTCTTTGGATGTTGTTTTTATTAGTTATTTGAGCTAAATTATCTTTCTAGGATTGTGGTTGTTTTTAACATGTAGTTTGAATATTAGTTTCTCTTTTATTTATCATGAATGGGTGTAGTTTTGCTTATTCAAATCTGTTCTTAATGCTTTTTATTGCTTAGCCAACAATTAACTGATTCGTGGATCTAATTGAGACTCAACAAAGAAATTTTAGATTGGACTAAGGTTTGAATAGTGTATGTTCATGTCACTTAGGTGTTCTGATTCGCGATTCGGGTAGATAGACGCCAATTGCCATACATAGCCACATTAGAACACTTGCTTAATGAACTTAATATATTTGATTCCTATAAACATATAGTGAACTGATTAAGTTAAGTATTTGTACAAGCAACTCAACGGAGACTTGTTCATAACTTTGGATTCTAGGTTAGTAAAACCACCTAGGAAAGATAAATAACAAAACAAGCTTGTATCAGATGAAATGTTGAATGAACCCATAATCCTAGGTCTTTAATATACTATTTTTCTCAACTTATTTAGTTTGTTAGTTTATTTAGTGCTGATTTTTAATTATTTTTAATTAGCTTTTCTTCAATTTTTGTATTACTTAAATAAGATTAATTTGTTTTATAATTTTAGTAATTAGTGAAAATTTAGGAACAAATCTCCGTGGAAACGATACTCTACTTCATAACTATATTACTTGTTTGGTACAAATACTTGCATGTGCAAAATTGACAACAGCTACCTGAAGAAGTATTCTTGACTTTTCTTCTTTACTTTTTAACATTGAGAACAACGGTAATTCTAAATTTTTTTTAGGGGGGGTAGGACTTGATGTTTAAACTTTGTTTCTTATTTCTTGAGTTTTAATGGTTTTGAATGTTGATGTTTAGTTAGATTGTTAGTATTCAAGTTGCTGCATGTTTTTGAGAAAAAAAATATTAGGTATAGTTAGTTGCACCATTTTCTTTGTTCACTTATCTAATGAATAAAAATAGTTATCTTGTTATCTTGTTCTCTTAATCAAGATAAATACTATTTGAGTATTATGTTGAATTCGTTTGCTAAGTATTGTTGTAGAATGTGATTTTCCCAACAATTTGAGAACATGTTTCTTGCTTTGAATGATTGCGTACATTTAGAAAAAGTTTATGTGAGTATAAATTTTGAATAAAGTCTAAAGTTCTAAAATTTGTTAAAGTATCTCACAAGGCGAAATCCTAGGCTACATTTAGTTTGGGAAATGACTTAGGCCATCATTAGATTGTTTGAGCTTTTCAAGCCTACCTTGCTATACTATTATCCTTTGTCACCCATTTTTTATCATAATTTTTTTCTTTTCTTTGTTAAACACATAGCTAATTAACCTTAGCCTATAAATAACTTACAGTTTAACACTCATCACTCCTATGTACATAAATCATTTTAGGGAGTGTAATTGAGCTAAGCAATGAAAAAAAAAAGGTAGAAAAGGTGGAGTTGTTGAGAAAAAAGCCCAAAATTTTTGTTCACCCCACTACCTAACATAAAAGGAAATAAGTTTAGGGGTGTTAAATTGTGAATGAAAAAGATAAGAAAAAGATGAAGAAAATAGAATAAAGTGTTTAATGAAGGAAAAAGGGTGAAGAAAAGAGAAAAAGGGTGATTAGGAAAAGTGAAAAATAAAGCTCATTATAGGTTCTAAAATGATTATGTGCTTAGAGTGATTTGAGCTACGTATTTTCCTAAATCCTACCTTAACCCTAGCCATACGTTACAAACTTGATAAAGTCCTAAGGATTCTTGAGTAAGTGTTAGCCTACATTAATGGAGAGCGGGATGAAAGCAAACATATGAAACTTGTGACTAATTTGAATTTTGCGCAAACATAAACCTATCCGAATGGCATGATATTCATTGTAAGAAACTGCACACACACAAGAATCCATTTGAACACATGCTTTCAATTGTGTTGAAATGTAAACTTGAGCAATATTTATGCTTTGCTTTGAGTAGGGAAATAAGATAATTGACAAAGAAATTAAAAATTGAACTTTGACTTTGTGCAACAGACTTGTAGTTAATTAGTTTCACCTTTCATGTTTCTTTCTTTTGGTCTTAAGTTTTGCACGAGGACTACCAAAATATTAACTTTGGGAGTGTGATAACTCTATTATATAGAGTCATATTGCACTATTTTTTAGCATAAAAAATATCAAAAATAAATTTTCTTCAATAAATCACTAGGTATAAAAATAATGAGTCAAGATAAAATATTTTGCTTGAAATAAATGCTAGCTATGAAGGATAAAGAAAAATATTTTTCTAAAAGAAAAATAATAAATCGATATAAATCTATTTTCCAAAGGCAAGTATGAATAATAAATAATAATGTGAAAACTAAAAAGAGACATAAACAATTTATAGTGATTTGGCTTTTTAATGCCTACATCCATTCCCTTGGCAACCAAGGAATTTCAATTCACTATCAAAAATTCTTGCTTTTAACGAAAAGCAATAACCCTTACACAATCCATAATGGGATTCTTGCTTTTGCATGGGGATCAAGCAGTAACCCTTTCAATCCACAAAGGAATTCTTGCTTTTTAAGAGATCAAGTGATAACCCACACAGTCCACAAAGGATTTTTCCTTTTTGATAAGAAGCAAGAACCTTTACCAGATAGCCTTTTAAGGTTAAGTTAGAACCTTTACAATAAAGCACAAATTTCAGCAAGAAACTGTTTCTACAAAAGTTGGGTGCTGAGACTTTAAGCTTGTTTGTAGTGAGAGAAGAAATTTTAGCTTAATTGAAGTAAGGATTCAACCTTGAAAGCTTGATGGAAGACTAAAAGGATGCTAGAAAGTGAAAATGAGCTTATGGGTAGTCTCTCTAAGGTTTGAAGCTTTGGTTCAAGTCTTCACTCACTTCAAAATGGCTCAAATGCGTCTAATTATAACTAGAGCATGATTTGGAGCCATTAAACACAAATTTAAATAAAAAATCTAGATGTTGCTGAAGCTTGAGGGTTGATTACAACACTCCTAGGGTCGACTATGTTCTTCAAATTTCTTAATTAGGGTTTCCATAGTCGAGTATAAAAGTTCTCTAGTAGATCTACTTCCAAAATGATTGTATTTTTTAAGTTTGGCTTGGTGTGGTCGACTATCTGCCACAACCCGAAACTCCCATCGAGCCAGTGACAATCGCCGCGAAGCCTCGACAAACATTCTTCCCCCGAATGCCCTTCGAGACCTCGCAAGGCTTTTGTATCAGTTTTTCCACTCCTCTCTCTTTTTTTTTTGAATAATAAAATAAAATAAAAATATTAATTAAAATAATATATTTTAATGCAAAACAATATATATATATATTTTTTTTTTTGAAACATCAAAAATTAACTATCTGCACATAAAAACAAAATAAATTTATACATACTGTAATATAGAAAACTAGAGTATGCAATTTAAATTACAATGACACGTGGGCCTTCAAATAACTGAGAAAGTTTAAGTCTATAACCTTGCTTTCTAGGATGCAACTCCAAAATTTACTTTTCGACGCAATTGACAGTCTACTGCCTATTCTGAGTTTGAAAAATGTATAGGAAGAAGGGGTGAGATTATAAAATCCCAGTGAGTAGACAAACATCATCAAAATAATCTAAAACCGAGTAATAGGAGACAATATAAAAACATTGTATCTCAATAATGTTCATAACGTAAAATTTGTTCAATCTATACCAAACAATTTCTTTTCATCAAATTTCTCGGCTTATGAATTTCACAAAATTGGCCCCTGCCATAATCATTCTCGTGGGTACCTTCGTCAACGTATCCCACTAAGACCGCCAAGGCTATTAATTGTCACACACACAAACACATTTCCCCTCTGACAACACAGTCGTTCCTTGGCATTGGCTGAGTCTCACTTTCACGTGGTGGCTAGCGTGAAGTGTACTCAAATCCTACCTCGGGAGTTATCCTACGCGCCTCTCCAATCGAGGTAAGCTCAATAATTGGGAACCGTGCCCCTCTAATTAGGCTGGCCCACGGAACTCCCGTCACTGCAGTGCCCACTTTATAATCCACCAACCAATAAAATCACAATAGTATGACATGGCTCACTTAACACATTCAAGGCAAAT
>NC_030852.1:9340242-9364838 GCF_000208745.1 Theobroma cacao
TTCAATGTAGCCGTTGGAATCTACTTAATTAAAACAAATCTTTTACTTTTGGAGTTAATACCTTAGTCATTCTCAACGGCTTGGCTCCTTTTTGAGTCTATACCACAATTAGCAAAGTAAATTTTCTATCACAGATGCATGATCGGGATACTGACCTCAACATATCTATATTATCTATGTGATATCCACCGTCATCCCTTAGGGCATATTTTATTACCAATATTCACATATCTTTACCATGATAATTTCTCAAATAAATTAAAACTTGTGTGGGAAAACATACTTTACAATTTATATCTCCCTCTATTAGCATCTCCAAAAATCCTCATGTCCTATGTCCCACCTTAGGACAGTCTTCCCATATGGTTCAATAGATCACAACTTCATCACACGCCTAATGATTCATTATTGATAGTATCCCACTATTCTCATAGTCGTAACCGATTATATTCCTTATCTTAAAATTTTACGGTATCACCTTCTAATTCCCTCCATACGCAAATTTATAATCCTTGACTTAACCCCATTAACTAGTGATCAATTCATAGTACTGCAAGGTTTAATCGTTATTAAATCTAATAACTACTGAAACCATTAATGGCTTTCTATTTCTACCGTCAGTACTTATTTAAAATAATCGATCTTGCCACTAAGATAATTATTCATCCTCAATACTTATATTACTAATCTACCTTTGTCATACTAAAAGAATTTTATACTCCTTTTGTCTTTTAAACAACTACTCCATCATCCGTTTATATTATACAAGACAAAAGTCAACTCTTAAAACTTTTATACAAGGGATTATTATCCTTCTTATACTACATCTGCTAAGGATTACAGTATTACAAGCTTCAACAAAGCACTAAACATCTTTAGGATCATTATCATCTTGATCCGTTTTCGAGTCCGTTTCAAGTTCTCCCTTTTTCTTCTCTTGCCATTTACTTACATTGCTCCCACAGCCCGGGGGAGAATGTCTAACGACAATCACTTAATCTCTTACACACCCTGAAAACAAATAGGTCTCTATATGTAGACTCATGCATTATATTCGACTTAATTTAACTTAATTCGGGGCCACGCAGTGTTAGTGTGGATTTCTTAAAACAACTTTAAAATCAAAAACTTTAAAATCCATATCTTAAAAACCAAAATCTTTGATCTTTAAACTATGCTCTAATACCAACCGAATTGTCACGACCCGAAACTCTCATCGAGCCCATGACAACCGTTGCGAAGCCTCGACAGACATTCTTCCCCCGAATGCCCTTCGAGACCTCGCAAGGCTTTTGTATCAGTTTTTTCACTCCTCTCTCTTTTTTTTAATAATAAAATAAAATAAAAATATTAATTAAAATAATCTATTTTAATGCAAAACAATATATATATATATTTTTTTTTTTGAAACATCAAAAATTAACTATCTGCACATAAAAACAAAATAAATTTATACATACTGTAATATAGAAAACTAGAGTATGCAATTTAAATTACAATGACACGTGGGCCTTCAAATAACTGAGAAAGTTTAAGTCTATAACCTTGCTTTCTAGGATGCAACTCCAAAATTTACTTTTCGACGCAATTGACAGTCTACTGCCTATTCTGAGTTTGAAAAATGTATAGGAAGAAGGGGTGAGATTATAAAATCCCAGTGAGTAGACAAACATCATCAAAATAATCTAAAACCGAGTAATAGGAGACAATATAAAAACATTGTATCTCAATAATGTTCATAACGTAAAATTTGTTCAATCTATACCAAACAATTTCTTTTCATCAAATTTCTCGGCTTATGAATTTCACAAAATTGGCCCCTGCCATAATCATTCTCGTGGGTACCTTCGTCAACGTATCCCACTAAGACCGCCAAGGCTATTAATTGTCACACACACAAACACATTTCCCCTCTGACAACACAGTCGTTCCTTGGCATTGGCTGAGTCTCACTTTCACGTGGTGGCTAGCGTGAAGTGTACTCAAATCCTACCTCGGGAGTTATCCTACGCGCCTCTCCAATCGAGGTAAGCTCAATAATTGGGAACCGTGCCCCTCTAATTAGGCTGGCCCACGGAACTCCCATCACTGCAGTGCCCACTTTATAATCCACCAACCAATAAAATCACAATAGTATAACATGGCTCACTTAACACATTCAAGGCAAATCAAAGCAGTTCACATATTTTTTAAATCATAAAAATAACCAGTCATACCCACATTTATCATAAGCCATTTAATGTAAAATCATGGATAAACAACACAATCATAGTATACGTCTCCAATTACTCTATTTTTGAAATCATTATTATATTTTCAAAAATTTTATAAAATTATTTTATAAAATCCTATTTTCCCATAAAACACAATAATTTTCCAATTAAACCATTTTTTCATAAAATCACATAATTAAATAAATCTACTCTAGATAATTAAGATGATAGTAAGTTTACTCACTGTACTAGGAGTAGATATACTCCAATTCTCAATCCTCAGGTGTAGTCTTTTACTTGTATCAGATAGCTCACCACCTATGCACAATACATGACACAAAAAATTTAATAATTTGTGTCAAATCAATATATATTATTTTAGGCTCTTATCCATGCGTATGCACTAGATAGGGTGTGAAATGTTTGGACAATCGCTTAATCACAGTGTCCAACCTAACTCGCCTATACACGGTGTAAATTTTTAAAATCTCCAATTCAACTCCAATTCCATCCATTTCAATTTCAATTACCCAATTATATCCACAATACCTCAATGACTGTGAATGTGGTCCAATTTATCAGTTCGAACCACAAATTACGATTTACCCCTAATGGGTAAAATTTCAATTTATTGCACCGAAAATTCCCATTTAATTTCTAACCTCCTAATTCATCATTTTTTCACCCAATTCTCTTAAAATAAAGTCAACCTCATCCTCACACACCATTGGCTAGATTCGGCCTAGAGAAATTCATGGAGAAAATGAATATTTTTCTTGTTGTTTTACTCATAAACATGCTAAACTAACACTAAACACTAACATAGTTCAAAATCAAATTAATCTAACAACTTTCTCTCTCTAAACCCATATGATCAGATTTGAATCCATCATCAAAACACATAATTTAACCATGGAAAATAAGGAGAAATGCATGGAAATGATAAATCTNTTTCTCTCTCTAAACCCATATGATCAGATTTGAATCCATCATCAAAACATATAATTTAACCATGGAAAATAAGGAGAACTGCATGGAAATGATAAATATTAAGCTAAGCTTGAAAAATTATACCTTTAAACACTTGATTCCTTGAAAAATCACACTTTTTCTTTGAATTTTCTCACTCTAGGGTTTGTTCTTATTTCTCTCTCTCTCCTACTGGTTTTGGCTGACCCTCCCAATAAAGAATTCTGGAATTTTCAAGCCTTTTAATAGGCTTAATAAAATATTATTATTTTATTTACCTTTTGAATATTTTATTATTTTATTTTTTTCCAGCCATCTTTTTTACTTTCTTTTTCTACCACTCAATCCTCTTCACTTATCCATGTCTTTCATGAAATTTCTAGACTTTTTCAAAGTTTTGGTGGAGCAAATTTTTAAAAATTACACTTTTAACCGCATAAAGTGAAAAATTACATTTTTACCCCAAAAACTGAAAAATTGCCCATAGACATATTTTTCATCCCTTATACTCATACCATTCTCCAATTTGTCAAATGTGATCTAAATTCTCTCAAAATCTCAAATTTTGTCCGTGGGTGGAAAAAATACGATTTTGCCCCTAGATAGTGAAAATTCTGGTTTGACTCCGAATTGATCCTCGAACTCCAAATTACCATTTTGAGTCATCCTTGAGCTATGAAACTCTTAATTTCACCTTAAAATTCCTATTTGAACTAGTTCGAGGCTTAATCGACTCAATGGTACCATTAGGGGCAATATCATCTTTTAACAATTTCTCGAACTTCCTAAATATACAAACATTCTATCGAGTATGTGAATGACATTCTAATTATTTTACAAAGCAGGGTTTGACACTATCACTCACTCAAGGTCAGCTATGGCTTCATAAAAACTTGGATTTCACGCGCTTACTTCCTTAGGGTCTACTATAGGAGTTACAAGGTCGATTATGGCTATTTTCTACAACAATTAAGCCTCTTCTAATGCAATTTTGACATTGATCTGATCTGAACTAGGCAAAGTGTAAACATAAAAGTTGTAGCCTTATCTTTTAGATTTCCAATGGTTCATAAATCAAGGCAGTTGGACTTCTGTAGTGAGAATTATGCTCAAAATACCATAGTATGTATAGAAAACACACTTAGCCATAGTTGCATGATTTATCACCATAAGATTGACTTGCCTTGTTCTAAGACCGATTGGAGCTTTGTTTCTTCAAGATTCCTTGACATTTTGGCACTTAAATTCAGCTACTTCCTTGTGATCAAATTTTGAGTTGAAAGTGAACTTCATGGCTTGAAATAATCTCGGTACTATGTAGATCAATGAACTTCTCATCTTGTGCACCTATCTTGCAACTTAGACATCTCACGAGTGAACATTGGAGAGATCATGAAACCTTGCTCAAGAGAGTTTAACTTTTATACAATTAAGCAATTTAAGCTTAGACATTTATGAATTGAGTTTGTGAAATTTCAATATCATCAAGAATTCACACAACTAAATCAATCAAGCTTGTAATCATATAAGAACAAATGTATGAAAGTTTAAACCATTTCAAGAGCTTGTCAAGGATCACTCAACAATACAAATTTTCTTGAATTCTATCATAAGTGTTGGAGTTTTCAAGAAAAATTTCAATATCAAAGAGTTTTTCCTTATTTTTGGGAATGGAATAAAATTACATATTGAATAAGGCTAAAAGATAATAAATAATTAATTAGATACCAGTTAAATGAACATTGTGAGGATGCTAATACCTTCCTCACACGTAATTGTACTCTCGAACCTAAATCTATTTTATAGACCAGAACTTATTCTTTTTAATAAACTTAAGTCAAGCCTAGGACCTCATTAGGAAAAATAGATTTACTTAAGTGGCCAATCGCACCTAAACAAAAAAGATTGATGGCGATTCCTTTTAAGTTAAACTGTTGAGTTTCAAGACTCACACATTATGACATGCCTCATTGAAAAGTGTCGATACTTATGGTATAAAATGTAGTTTTGAGTCGAAAACAAGACCAATTGACCCTCTTTAAGTCCTATATTTCATATAGGCTTAATGATTTCATGAAACATGTGTTTTCCAGAGTATAAACGTTAAAAAATTTCAAACAAAAACATTAAATCAATAGCTCACCACGATAAGTTATATTTTTAACCATAATTCAAAGTTGGGGTTTCATACTATATAGTCAAGAGATGATTTCAGCTATGAGGAGTAGTCAGTAGTTATTCTTAATAGGCAAGTGAAGAAATTTGTTCCAAAGATGTAGCCTTAGCCAAAGTGCAATGGCATAACCATTCCAGCAATGAGATGACGTTGGAGGCCAAGGATGAGATAAGAATTAAATACCCACATCTATTTTAGGAGTGAAGGTTAGTACACTTGTTTAATTTAAGGACGAACTTTCCAAAAGGGAAAGAATGTGAAAACCTCAACTTTTATAAGAGGTCAATTTAGTAAATCCTTAGATGAGCTTGTAAATTTTCTCTTTAATGCTAATATTTTAAACTATTATCTTTGAAAATTCTTATATTTTAAACTATCAAGTTGATTTGAAGTATAATGGAGAGAGATAGGTCAAAATGATTATATTTTAAAGTGAATTTTATATTCTAAAGCTGAAGTATCGATGGCCATGATGATGTATCAAAGCTTGGCACCCAGAATACTTTTAAAAGGGATTTTGGAGAACACGTTTCGATACTTCATTCATAGGTATCGATACTTGAAACTTGGAAATAAAAGTATCGGTACTTCATACTAGAAATGTTAGCTCAATAAATAAGTGGCAAAAATATCCAAGAGAAGGGTGAATTGGATTTTAAAAATTTGGAATACTTGAAATGAACAGCTATAGTCAACTATGGATAAGCTATAGTCAACTGTGGGCATGTTTTCTCCTTGGTAAACCTTTTTCAAAGTTATTTAAACAAACTTATAGTCAACTATAAAGACTCGATAGCCAATCCTAGACCAAATAATCATTTTGAAAGCTTGTAAGTGAAATCTTTTTGAAACTTTGATAATAATGATAATTTTAAACAAGTCTACACAATCAAGTAGAAGTAAAAGACCATTTTTGAAATGATTAACACGTTTTTTAGTGTAAAGCAATGAAATCAAAATCAAGAACTATTTTCAAGAAATCTTTATAACAAGAAATGAATGAGTTAAGAAAATACTAGGAAGTTTAACAAAGATGCAAACCAAGGAGATTGAAATAAAAGTAAAGCACAAGTAATTCATGAAATTGGTTTTCTTGAAAGAAAATGTTGCAAAGTGAAGAAAAACAAAGCAAAATAAAAATGAAGAGACAAGTATTTTTATAGAGGTTCAGCTTTCTCAAGTGCCTACGTCCTTTTCCTTGGATCACCAAAGGGTTTCAAATCCACTGAAGAAGTGTACTTTTTAATGAGCTCAAGCATAAACCTGCATAAATTCTTTTCAACTGGATCAAGCGATAACCCCTACAATTGCTTTTTCCTAGCTCAACCACAACCCACAAATGCCTTTTTAACAAGAACAAGTGTTGTTGAATTTGCACACGCAAGTATATGTATCGAACAAGTAATATATACAGTAAGTCCAGATTATCGTTCCCACAAGGATTTATTTCTAAAGTTTCACTAAGTACTAAAATTTTAGAGCAAATTAATCTTATCTAAGTACTTTGAAAATTGAAGAAAGACTAATTAAAACAAAATTAAAATAAACACTAAATTAGTCAACAAAAATTAAATATATTGAGAAAGCAATAAACTAAATATCTAGGATTATGGGTTCATTCAACACTTCATTTGATATCAGCTTTTCTTATTATTTACATTCATGGGTGGTTTTACTAACCTAGAATCCAAAGCTATGTACAAGTCTCCATCGAGATGCTTGCACAAATACCTAACTTAATTGGGTCACTATATGTCTATAGGAATCAATTAAATAAGGTTCATTAAGTTAGTGTTCTAATGTGGCTATGTATGGCAATTGGCTTATGCCTACCCAAATTGCGAATCAGATCACCAAAGTGATGTGAACATACACTATTCAAACTTTAGTCTAAGCTAAAATCTCTCTGCCAAGTCTCAACTAGATTCACAAATCGATTAATTATTAGCCAGACAATCAAAAATATTAAGAATATATTTGAATAAGCAAAATGATACCCATTCATGGTAAATAAAAGAGAAACAAATATTCAGATTACATGTTGAAATCCATCATAATCCTAGAAAGATAATTAAGCTGATAATAACTAATAAAACAACATCCAAAGAAATTTAGCCATGAATCCAGGTCAAAGAAAATAAAAGAAACACACAAAAGTAGAGAAAAAAAACTAAGTGTTGAAGCTTTGCAATCTCAATTCTCTCTCAAATTCTCTTGTTTTCTTGCTTTGTTCTTGGCTCCAAATCTCCATAATAGGTACTTGCTACCTCCCCCTTTAAACCTCTAATAAATATCCCTTAAATAGACTCCAAGTAACCTAATTTCCAAAATTCAGTCAAATTTTTATTTTTCGAAACTCAAGATAGCGCTGCAACAATGATTTCTTGGAGCCATGGTGTCGTGACAGACTTTGGTACCACCGTGGTGCTACTTCTTCAATGCTGCGGTGCCATGCTCTCAAGTTTTGTATGATACAACCATCTAGCCCAACGCCACGTCCACAAATTTCCAGTGCTACGGCAGTGGTTCCTTCAGCACCGCAGCCTCCGTCGCCCTGCTACCTTGTGCATAGCTACATCTGTTGAGCATCGTCCAATATGATTTTCACCTCGATATGATCCAAACTAGTTCAGACCTGTCTCTTGAATTTCTAATGGCTTAACAATCACGTCAATTGGACTTTTGGAGTGAAAGATATGCTCCAAATACCGCATCATGTTCAATCCATGCACAATACTACAATGTTCAGACTTGGACAAATATTTTGATACATAAAAGTTGTAGCCTTTCCTCTTAGTGTTCTATTGGTCTAATAATCACTTCATTTGAAGTTCTTTATAAAGAGATATGGTCAAAATACCAAAACATATACAAATAAAGCCATCTCCAAACTTGCACAGATTTTCATCAAATGAGCCTTTTCCATCAAATTTTCCACAAAAGTAATAAGAGAAACCAACAATAAATACTCTTAAAGTAATTTAAAACAAAATAACATAAAATTTAACTAAAATAACTTAAATTAACTACTCAACACGTAATCAAACTTAAACTAGAAAAACACCTAAAATGCTATGATCCAAACCTACAATCTCAAAAGTCTAGCTACTTAAGCCCCTAAAATGTGTCAAAATAACTCTACATAATAGAGTTATTAAAAAGCACAATCCTTACAATTGTCTTTTTTCGGGAGCAAGCACAACCATACCAACTTTTCAAGGCTAAGTTAGAACCCTTGTAAGGATGGAAAGAAGGAATAGCAATAATGCCTTTAAGAGGTAGATTTTGCTAAGTAAGTACAAAGGAGGAAGAATGGCTAAATAATGGGTGCAAATATTGGAGTGAAAGCTCAAGTGAAATTGTAGCTCAAGAATGCTTGGTTTTGCTTAGTATTTCTCTCTTTTCTCTTCAAGATTTTGATTCTCAAGGGTTTGGCCTTTTTCTCTCTTTTTCCACCCATTGAAATGCTTCCAAAGTGTACCTTTTATAGTTGAAAAAGTCTTGGAGCCATTGGAGATAAATCAAACAAGAAACTAGTCATTTGTCTTTAAGTTTTGTGTCTAACGTTTAGTCGAGTATAGAGCCTCTAAGGTTGACTATGTTCCTTTAAAATTTCAAATTAACACTTCAATAGTCGAATACAAGTGTTCTCTAGTCAATCCACTTCCCGAATGCTCGTCAGATTGAGTTCTAGCCTTGAAGGGTCGATTGGAGAGCCTCTAAAGTCGATTAGGGCTTCTCAAAACATCAAATTTTTCATGTGTTCTACTTGAGGGTCAACTAGCAAGGTTATGAGGTCAATTAACACTATGTTTCTTCACAATTTTTCATCTTTTCTGTCATAGAGTCGACTAGGGCTTTTGAGTCTTGAATATTCTTATCATTTTTGCATGTGTAGTTGGCTATATCTTCCTTGTAATCAAATGTTGAGCTGAGATTGAACTTATTGACTTGAAATATCCTTGATTTTGTATATATTGATGATCTTTGAGTGCCTTAACATAAACTTCGCCACTTGTGAACCTATCTTGCACTTTTAAGCATCCAAAAGTAATTATTAAGGAGATCATGGAAAGAACTCATTCAAACAAGTTTAACACTCATGCAATTAAGTCATTCAAGCTTATAAGCATTTATAAAGTGAGTGTGTGATTAATAATTTAAATTCACACAAATTAAAGCAATCAAGCTTGTAATTATATAAGAACGAGTGCATGAAAGTTAATTCTTTCAAGAATTTATTAAGGATCCCTCAAATAATGTTCGAGCAAATTATGATCGTTTTGCCATAATCAAAACATATAATCATTTTAAAGCCAACACCTCAACTCAAAGTATCGATATTTGTTACTGTTTTCACAAAAATAAAAACGCTAAAATAGTATTTTTCACCCTAAAATTTCCTCTTTAGGGCTTTTCTAAAACACTTTTGCACTTAGTTCGCCACTTTTTGCCTTTTCCCTCAACTCTTAACCCTTTTTTACCTCTCTCACTCACAAACCTCCATTTTTGAAGACTTGAATTTGGTTTTTGATTTTGAAACTAACAAGGGTAAGTTTTCCACTCTAAAGCTTTTCAAATCTCTAGTTT
The DNA here is from genome assembly GCF_000208745.1 of Theobroma cacao. Taxonomy (NCBI): domain Eukaryota; kingdom Viridiplantae; phylum Streptophyta; class Magnoliopsida; order Malvales; family Malvaceae; genus Theobroma; species Theobroma cacao. The sequence continues at coordinate 9,350,191 of NC_030852.1, forward strand.
CAAATATGATTTTTACTTTTCTCTATAGATTTGGGTTTCTCTCTCTAAGGGTTTGGTGTTCAAATTGATTTTCTCTCACTACAAGCTCACTAAGGTAAGAGGAAGATAGATTTAAGTGTTTAAATTGTTAGTTTATCTTTGAACAGTAGATTAACAAGTTAAAAAGTTAAATTAGACAAGATTTAGTTAGGGTTTGTAATAGCTTAACTTCAAATTACGAGATTAATAGTTTAAAATGAGTTTATGATTGAATGATTATTGTCATAGGATCTGTTGAAACTCCAAAGATTAATTTGGAGTGAGGTGTCAGTGTTTTGATCACATGTTAGTTGACGAATCAATCAAAGTGGGTAAACACGATGTTTTAATTATTTAAATACGTATTAAACTAAACCTTTTTATCAAATGTTTTTAAATGATGTTTTCAAAGGTATTTATGTTATGTAAATATTTATACTATGTATTAGTTTTACAAAGAGGGTCGAGCTCTTTCAAATGTTTTCCTTCAAAATGATTTAGAATGGTATGTGAATTGATGATTGAACATTGCTTATGTGAGTATGCATGAATGTGATAGCACGTTTGAGATATAGATGTTGAATTCCCTTTTTACATGTGTATTGATTTATATGTTAATGATACAAGTTTAAATGTTGATTGGTGTTGTGGTACATTATAGATGTGTTGAATACCATTCAAATATGTTGCCTTGACTTGAGGCATGGGACCACTTGATTTAATGTCCTAGATAGTGGGGACTGTACCATTGTCCAAGAAATGTCTTAATTAACGGGGATCATACCATTATCCATGAAATGTCCTAGATAGTGGGGACCTTACCATTATTCGTGAATTGTCCTAAATACTGGGGATCATACCATTGTCCTTGTGTTATGTCTATTGTAGTGATTTTTTTTATGTTTGGAAAGTAAGTACAATGGATGGGCTAAATTATAGGTTATGAGTTGTAATGAGGTGTTGTTCAATAGTCAAAGGTGTTATCTTGTTGAATTCTAGTAAAATCTTACTTTATATGATTGCCCTTAAAGATAGGAAGGTAGTTGGAATTGCATATTTCTAGAAATTGCCCAAATTTATGAGTTCTATGAATGAAGTATTGGTACTTCATAAATGAAGTATGGATACCTAGAAAGCAGCATGCCCTAAAAGGCATTTTATGCGAAAAGTATTGATACTTTCGTAAGAGGTATCAATATACTTAGCATCCAGAAAGCCTTTTAGATGAAAAGTTCAATACTTCTCAATGAGGTATCAATACCAAAGGTATAGAACAACCTATTTTCTCCCTTTTAATGACTTTTCACTTGTTTTTAACTCCCCTTTTCAATCCAAACTCTTATGTGACTTTGTTTTCAATTAAAATCATTTTAATTGGTCTTGTAACAACATTTTTAATAAGGATTTGGAAGAAAAATTATGGTTATCTCTAAATTCATGTTTATATTAAAATTGTGATTATGTAAAAGTTCTTCATCTATGGCTTGTCCCCTTCCCATGTCTACTCACTGAGTTTTATAACGCACTCACAAAAGATGTACTTGTTTTTGTTTCAAATCAATAGCTAGCTTAGCTTGTCACTTGTGGAGAAGTCTCACATCTTGTATCTTGGTAGGTGTGATAAAGCTTTCTTTCAAGCCTTTACTGTCATTACACTCTGTTGTGGTGTTGAGTCGAGTCTTTATTATTATGTTTATATGATGTTGAACACTCTTATGTATGTAGCCATGAATTGGCATAATGCTTGATATGTTTATTACACGTGAATGAATGTGATGGCTCGAAAGCCTATATGAGCACCCAAAGTGTGTGTATGATGTTGATATTAAAGGATATATGAAACTATATGTGATATGGATTTTGATTATTAAATGAAAGATTTAACCATAATTTATGATGATGATTCCATACTATATGATAGCGCACTTGATTAAGTGCACCATTGTTTGTGATTATATGTTTATAAGTGATGAGTTAAAGGTTTGTTTGAGTCTAATGGGCTATACCCATATAGGACCTTGCACTGGTTATGACCACGGAATCAAGTCCTGACATCTTCGAAACTCTACAGATGAGTGGCAATGTGGCTTTGCATTGCACCTTAGGAAATGCATGGAGTACCGTGTGGAGCTTTAGGGGGGTATATCAAGGATTATGTCTTGCATAGGACTTAGGCCATTGCAAAATTGATCTTTAAATTAACAGCAAGCTAGTTGTGCAAGCCATTAATTCCCCTCTTGTTTATCCATGCTTCAACTGGGACTTGATTCAAGCTATTTAGGGTCTTTTTCATAGTCAATGGCAAGTTGGTATTCATCATGTCATCCAAGGGCGCAACGCCTTGGCAGATTTTATGGCTAATAAAGGTTTTTCTTTGGATGAAGAATTTATTAGTTTTGATTCTCCTCCTATTAGAGCTTGGGACCTATTAATGAATGATGTTATGGAGCGATGCTTCTTTTATCCCTTTGATAATATATATATATAAAACTTAGAGAATTCTCACTTCAAGAATATTAAAAAACATCAATTACTCTATTGAAAGAGATTTCATTATTGGATTATTTTTAATATTTTATTAAATAAAATTACATCTAGATTAAATCCTATTCTCTTTTTACTATTTCCTTTTTTTTACACCTTTCTTTAAATTTTTATTATTATTGTTTTTCTTTAAAAATAAATAAGAATCTTTTAATATTGAAATCTTTTGTAAATTTTACCAACACGCTTTGTAAAATTTAAGAAAATTTTCTTAGCTAAAAATTCCCAAGAAAATTGGTAAATATTTTCATACAAGGTAATGTTATTTTATCCTACATTGGAACAGTCCACCTACCGCCAAATGACATGGTAATAATAAATAACAAATTCATAGATGCTGAATTCCAGTACGGACATCACTGAACCAGTCTGGCACGTGACGTACATACAGATTCACCTTAGAGAAAAAACCCTCCAAGACAAGCTATCATTAAACCAGATAGGCCTATAAGCATAGACAGAGGCAGCAGTTCATTTGCCCAAGGCCCATACATGGTGGGTCATCACCTAATAGAGTCTGCAATCACTTCCCATCTTACCAATATTTAACAAATACATCAAGCGTTACAAAAGGAAGTGGATCCACTGAAACATAATTCACACGAATTGACCTTTCGGTTCCATTGCTTACACACAGTTTAACTTCTAAATAGCATGTACCTCTTACTTTATGCAACCCATTATTTACGTGCTTTATGCTAATGGTTCGGTCCCAAAAGAGAGAGAAGAAAGGTCCTGTAGTGGCCTGATGTTTCTGAGTGAACTGCATCATTCAAGGTCTTTTTATATTTTCTCAGGTACTCAGCTTTTGTATACTGCATATCTATCTCAGTCCTCGTCACAATGACCCTAATCAGTGTAGTGTCATCAGTTCCCAGACCTTTCATTGCCTTATGCAGTACCTGTATGATTAGAGTTTCCAGATATGTAATTATGATAACAAACATATAAATACTGGCATTATAATTCCATAAACAAATGTTCCTCAAAAGGTTTTTAGAACTTTTATTACCTCAACGGCAAAAGCAAGTTGATCTCAGTTTCTTACAGGCAAAAATGTTGAGACAAGGAATCAATGACGTGACAATATCCACAATCAAAAGAGAAATATAGGGTAGAGAGTACAGAAGAACAAAAAAATGAAAGGAACAAAAGAATCAGGATGGTAATCCACTGTCACAATTACTACACCAGAAAACATGATATAATTCTACAGTACATGAGCAGCACATCTTGTGAAATGGATTCTCAAGGATCCGATTATCTTCAAAGTATATTTTATTCAACAAAGAAACTAATAGCCTATGCTAATACAGATATGATACCAACTTCCCATTTCATTTGAAAACTTTTCAAACACCTACAGCCCACACACGCATACAAACAAACATTCACTGGTACACCACGTATTCTAGTTCTCCATCTTCAAAGACCAAGGCTTATGTTATCCTGGTTACAGTTTCAAAAAATGAACAGGACTATTGAACATAGAAAGATGCACTTTCTATCCCTAGACAGTTACTGCCTGTCATATTATTTACTTCATCACATCCCATCACTAAAACCAAGTGTAGCATATGAAACAAACAGCTATAATCTTGAGGAATAAAAACCATATACCTTAGCAAAGTACTTTGCAGGATTCTCTGAGCATTTTAAAATTGTCAAGAGACCATGCTCAAACTTCCCAGATGTTTCACTCTTCACTGCCTGAAAAAAGTTCAATTTGGTTAAACATTTCAACAACAATTCAAATGAAAGAGATGAGAAAACAAAAAAAAATAACCTTTTTTAGGGAGCCCCCATACATGTCATGATAAGCAGGACTAATAGCTCCAAGCTGTGCCCTACTTCTTTCACTAAATATGCGGATAAAAGTTTTCTCATCAGTTCCCAATTTCTTCTCCCCTGCTTTATAAAGGGCCTTTGCATCCTTCAGAGCCATCTCTCTATCAACTTCAAGACCTTCATAACGGAAGGTGCTTACATATGCAAGCAAAAGCTACAAAAAGGATGTTAAATCATGATATCAGTGCCTTTAAATTTCTTCTCAATATCTAGGAAATGTATTTAAAGGTTGGTAGAAGGGATAATAATGCTTTTAATTTCCCAAATAGAAAGGGAAAAAGAGACAAGAAGTTGCCTGTGACATGCTTTTTATCCCTGACTTACTTAAACACTCAACTATAACTAAGACTCTCCTAATCAAGACCATAGGCTAAACTCCCAATCTTTGGACATTTTAATTTTTCACCTTTTAACAAACACATCCCTGTAAGTGACTTTTGCTCAAGTCTTGATACACTAAAGAGGGTAACAACAAGAAAACACTATGTAGGGTCAGCTATATGGACCATATTGCACCACTATGCCCCTTCTATCTATAAAAGTGAGATCCATTTTAATAGTTTTCATCCAAGTTCTTTTTGGTTTTACTCTCCTATTTAGTAAAGAGAAAGCGTAAGTTGAACAAAACTAGAAGAAATAAGACTTAAAGCACCCAAGCTTTTGGCTGAATAATAAGTGCATGTATCCCCTGCTCAATGAGCTGAGTTCAAAAACTGCCTTCCCCTAAATCAAAGAGAGAGAGGGGTACTTCAGATAATTTTATACCCTCCCCATGAATAAAAAACAACAGTAATAAAGTACTAGAAGATCAATGCATCAAGAAGAAAATGCTTGTTCAAAGAAAGACATGAACACATGATATGCTAATCAGGTGTATTAAAAGGTTGTCTTTTTCACGGGTGAAAATATAAAAGTAAAATACATTTCAATATTCCCAAAACAGGGCAACTAGGATGCTCAGCTCCAAAGAGATCAACCAAATTTGACAAGAATCATATTAAAGTGTTCATCTGGAAAACGTACATTTTTATGATCACCGGAGGTGTGTCCTTCAATATCTTGCTCGAGAAAAACCCCAAACTTTGAATGGTAATTTTGTTTAATTAATTGAATCTGGGATGGGGTGCGAGAACATATAACTTCAGTGGCACCATTAAGGTTTGTTACATCTGCCAAAAGGGCCTGCCTAATGACTATTGCATCACGTCCTGCAGGATCATGCATCCATAGCAAGACAGCAGTCTGAAAAATTAAAGACAGGATATAACATGAAATTCAACATGTGCATGTTCACACACAAATACTTACCCTTCTTAGAGTTTAAAATAGGCAATAAAAAGGTTTTACTCACAGTATTTATATGATCAATAAATGGAAGCTCTGTAAAAACCAAAATAGCAGAGAAGACATACAAAGATAGGTACCTCTAATTTTCCACTGAGCTCCGAAGCCAGGCGTTTGGAAAGGTCATCAGAATACATAGTTCTATACTCTTGTTGAATGAGAGAACGCTGCATTGCATCCCTATGGGCAAGAATATTGACAACTGCTGCAGTATCACATCCTAGCCCTAGACGGGAAAGACAAACAGGAAAAAATGTAAAAGAAATATTATTTTAACCTTTTCTACATAGAATCAATTCTTTTCTACATATTACATATTAATGTGAAATCTTGATCCTATAGTCACAATTAATGCTTCCAACAAAGAAAAGTGACTAGGTAAGTGATACCACCACTTGGAGGTTCTCCATAAGAACTCAAACCATTGGTTGCCTCAATTAAGATAATTAAAGCATTCTAACAAAAATTTCTGTGCGACAAACACAGAGAGCAAATTAAACAGGCTATAAAAGACAAAATAACTCTAAAATAAGATATAAAAGGTACTTCAAGCAATCAACATGTTCATCTCATGCATAAAATAGATCATACAGCTTGTATGCTGAAAATCAATAGATTTCTAAGTCTTTTCATTAAGTAACTTAGAAGTCACAACTGCACAAACAATTATAAAGATAAAAGAAACCTATAAAAGTGTAAAATATCAGTGGCTAGAGTAAGAATTCAACTAGAAATAATACTTTCTAAAACTCAAATTTACGGTTTTATGAATGAACATTAACACACAAGTGCAATGCAGCCTGCCAATACAAGAAACTTTGCAGAGCATTATCAAAATTTCTTTGCAACAAAAACTCTGCTTCTGACATTTAACATCTAACAAATTGATTGTTGTTCCTGAAAATGAAGAGAATGCTTTGATTTTGTTAGACAGGGAGCTATTTAATAGTAATCTACATAAAAACAAAATAAAAAAAAAAGAAAAGAAACAAATGCTAGCGGCAAAGAAACCTGACAATAAAGAAGAATTTAGCAGGTAAAGTAGTTGAAGTCTAACTTGGAACAGCTTCAATTTTTATCTTGAAATTCAAAAGAACAATTTTATTTGATGTAAGGGAAGCCAAGTTATGGTTAAGGCAGCATGCAATACTAGTCTGCAGTAAAGTTTCAACAGGATAAACACCAAACTTTGTTAGCAACACATTGTTGAATGAAGGGTAAAACATTGCTCATACACATACATGCAACATACATATTTCAAATTTTTGACATAAAAATCAAGAGACTGAGGGAGGGAAAAGAGGGAAGGAAGGGGTGGGGGGCGCAGCACAAAGACGTGTCAATGCAACATGCAACTTCCAAAATAGATTTTGGGTGATTAGAGTGATCTAGAAAAAACAATTAACAAGAATATTAGCTAGGGAACTCTACAAGGGTAGAGGTAAGATGAGATCAGGGGTTACGAATAGATGCATATGACAAAGTGGATAAAGAAAAGCACAGCATAGGGAATTGCTCCGCAACTTGGGACATCAGAAACAATGAAAGAGGTACCTTTTCCAACCTTGTGAATTTTGGTGTTTCTTTTTTCCTTTTCTACAGTCACAGAGCATTATCTATCTCATTTGCTGACATACGCAAATTTCCACAAATCACATTAAAAATTGGTTCTTTATTTTTTACTATTTTCATAATTATCTGCACAATGCACTTCAAGTAGACCTTTACATTGTGCTATCAGAATTCATTTTGGCAAAGGAGTTTTGCCTCTTGTTTCTGACATACATCAGATTTGAATCACGTAATAGAAGAGAAGCTGAAGTCAGATTCTAGGTACAAGTAGAGTCAAAGAGTCTTTGTTAGAATGATATTCGGCTCATTTACTGAATTGATCCAGAAAGAAGCAAAAAATACATGTTTTATTGGAGTGAAGGTTCAAAGTGAAAGAATACATTTGTTGTCAAGTAATCCCTTTCACAAGGTGAAGCAGAAAGAATCAGTCCATTGAGGTGCCTACATGGAGCATTTGAGTGAGGATGTATAAATTATTCTTGGACATAAACCAAGAGCACTTCCGAGACTTTCAAATTTTGTAGTGGATTATAGTCCGAATCACAACAAAGAATTCGCTCTTTATGATTCTTTCATGAAGAAAATCTTTCCGTGGCTGCACTTGTTAACAATGTGAAATTCAGTTATTCGATTGCAGAGTAGAATTCTATAGTGCGCACGGCTTTCAGCATAGCCATAGACATCATTGCTACACATAAAATTTTGATTTGTATAGCAGGAATTAGCAGTGAAAAGGAAACTCTATAAGCATATGGATTGACTTCTAGAAGAAAAAGAAAACTGAAATCAGACTCGGGGTTTACTTCTTTCTACAACAGTTGATTCCTGAATATCCCAAATGAGATCAGACTCGGGGTTTAAAACAGATGACTGCAAAGGGCCAAAAAGAAAAGGCGGTATCATGTATATCGCAGGACCAACCTAGGCCTTTCAACTAGAGCCTACAGAGAGAGAGGACGTAGCAGTTGACCGAAAAGCAAAGAAAGCAAGATAGAAAAATTTACCCTTGAAAGCACGGTAAAGCTGAATAGCATCGTCTCTAGGAGAGGTAGGGACTGGCGGAACGCTCAAGGTCGACATTTGCTTCTCTTAAAGCAGCACAGTGAGTCAATTGTTCCAATTCTGGTGGTTTTGTTTTTTGAGATTGAAACTTCCAGGATTAGATGCCTCCCTCTGCAACAAACCGACCTCCCTCCGCCCAATTTGTAGTCCGACACGACACGTCACCACCGCTACGACTCTTTTAACTCGCACATGTGTTCGACTACTTCTACATGTATTGTCGTTTTCTGCAGACATCATGTCATTCTCCAAAAGAAAACTAGAGCTCTGATCACAATTTACAACCAATATTTTGAGATAAGTATCATGAGTCAAAAGCCTTTGCTCTTTTTTTTTTTTTAAGGAAGTCCTAAACCTTTTGCTTTAAAATGGAATAATCTAAAATAGCTATTTTTATCCAAATTTAAAATAAAATTATTCCTTTTTCTCTAAGACATGCTTGGTTGGGAGGAATAAAATAATCATTCCTCTCCTATTCTCATTTTTTAGATAAAGCTACATTTAGTTCAATGAAATGGTTATTCTTTAGAATAATTATTCTAAGAGAAGCCTGAATAGCTATTATTAAAGCCCCCCTTAGTAATAGCTATTCCAAATTATTGAGAAAAAAAAATTGATTAAACAAATATATCCTTTTATAATTTAAAAAATTACCTTATAAAAAATACTAAACCTATTTTTTCTCTCTCTTCCTCACTCCTCTCTCTAAAGCGCAAAAGACACAAAATTTTTTACTTTATTTTCAAAAAAAGGGAAATGAAAATTTTTAAATATTATTTAATATATTAATATTGTTTCACTATAATAAATATTATAAAGCATATTATTGAATTATAATTATTTGAATATAATAATGTAAACAAAGAATATTATTTATTATTATTTAAATTTAATGAAGAATATATTTTATCTTTAATATTAATATTATTTAATTATAATAAAAGGTTTAATTAGCTTTTAATACAAAATATTATTAAATTATAATAAAAATATGTTTGTATTTTTGGTGAAAATATTATTTAATTATAGTAAAAGTTATTTTGATTTTATTGCTCAGAATATTTTTATTTTTTAACAAAATAAATTCTTCAATTTTAATAAAGAGTATTTATTTTCTCATCATTGTTTTTTTGTTTTTTAATTAAAAAATCTTTAAATTTTAATAAAGGGTATTTTTATCATTTACCCATTATTCCTTAACTATTCTTAAAATTATTCTTGCCAACCAAATAATAGAATAAATAATAATAGCAATTTCTATCCTATTCCATTCTCATGAATCAATCTACATAATAGATATTCTTCCTCTATTTTTATTCCATTGGAATGACTATTCTATTCCTATTCTATTCTTTTCAGTGAACCAAGCATGCCATTAGTGCTTTATGTACACTTTTAAAACCACCATTTTTTTTTTTAATCCTCGTGTTTTTATCTCAAATGGAACACAAACCTTTTATTACAAATAGTCTCACCAAATTTTCAAAAGTTTTCTTTAGCTATGAGTTTATATAAATTATGTTATTTATTTAATAAGATAAAGTTTTTAAAATAAATATGACTTAAAGAGGAAGTATAATGTGTTACTAAAAGAATGCCTATGCATTGCGTTTGGGTAAAATTGGTATTTTTAAGAGACCAATTGTTGTATTGATTATTAGATACATTTGGGTGGGAGAAGATATGAAAGAAGTACATGGTCTATTACGTATTATATATTATTGTTGCACAAAGGCTTTGATACTAAGACTATTACGTATTATATATTGTTGTTGCAACAAAAGTTTTTATATTAATTTTGAATGATTAAATATCTAAACAAGTCCCCAAACTATATCAAAAATGTTAGTTTAATTTATATCTTTTTATTGCATTCAAATAAGTTCCTGAACTTTTATTTTGGGTTCAATAAAACCTTTTTACTAATTGTTGACTAACTTTTGCTAATCAACAATACAATTAGCAATTTTTAATGCCACATCAATTGTAACATGACATCTTGGCGCGTCATCTTGATAACGTCAATGCCATGTGACGGATGATGTGGCATCAACAATTGCTTACTCATAATTAGGATTTTCCTTTTCAAATATCCAAAAATAATTGGTTAGGAATTTGAAACAAAAAATTAAAAAAAAACCCTAATTGTTTCAAATTGATTACCATTTTTTTAATTAAAACCAAGGGTAAAGGGTAATGTATCTTGGGGAGCCATGCCCAAAATTTTTAAAATTTTTTATTTATTATATATTTTAAATAATTTTCTCAAAATAATTTTTTAGTTAATAATTAATACAAATAAAATATTAGTAAATTGACCTTACAAACCCTACTTAATTTTATTTTAATTCTTAAATTTCTCTTCACCCCTTTCTCTCTTGTCTTTTTCTTTTTTCTTTTCTTTTTTTTTTATTTTTTGCTTTACTCTCTGTAACTTAATACTGAAACACACTTCATTCTTCAAAAGAGATTGATGAGCTTGTGAGCTTGAACGAGGAAGGACGTGATCACTCACCATTATTGTATAAAATTAGAAAAAGATAAAGTTTTCTCATTTTTTTTCTTTCTATTTATATATTTAATCACTGTGTGAAATTTTGTATATCATATTTAACTTTTTTATACTTTATGCATTATACTTTTATTTTTGGTATTTTAAGTTTAAATAGAAATAAAATAAAAATATTGGATATTAACTGCATTAATTTTTTTTAGGTTCAATTAAAGTATGAGTAAGTTGATAACGATCGACAAATTCTTCAAAAAATATGTTAATTTTTCAAATAATTCTTCTACACTTGAGCCATCAAGTCGTTCGAGCTCAATCTAAAAGAAATTGTTGGTTAAATTTAACATATTGGTTTTAAAAAATTTTAACCTTTATTCCTCTTCGTCTTTGGCCCCTCAATAGAAGTTAGTTAACTCCACCCCTGATTAAACCATCCTTTCTAATTAAAAAAAAATTAATCCAACTTTTCCAGTTCGATTGAAGTATTGTTGTTCGACTAAAAGTTAGTACAGAAAAATTCGAGAATCCCTAGAAATAATTTTGAGAAGAGGAAGAGTAAAGGTAGGACTAATTCAAGATTTTGGAGAGCCATAGTTGACCCTAGAAGTGTGGTAATCGACCCTACAAGCACAACAATGGTCAGATCATATTCAAACTTGGGTCTAATGGCTCCAAACATCCTTGAGACTATAAAAAAATGCCCTTAACTCATTTTGGAGCAAGAGAAGATAGAGAAACACTTGGAAAATCTTAGAGAGAGAATTCAAAATCCTTATACCTCTATATACATCATCTTAGTCTTCCCTCAAGCATTCAAAGCCGTTCAAGCTCATTCATTTGAAAATCCTTGAGCTGATATTTGTGAGATTATATTTTTTCTTTGTACATCAGCCTTTGTGAGGCAAATCTTTGCTATTACTCTTTTGTACATACATTTGTAAAGGTTCTAACTTAACCTTCAAAAGTTAGTGTGAGGGTTATCGCTTAATCTTGTTAAAAAGTCAGTGTGAGGGTTATTGCTTGATCTTGTTAAAAAAACAATATTTTCTTAGTGGATTTGGAACTTTTTAGTGAGCCAAAGGAGTGGATGTAGGCATTTGATAAAGTCGAACCATTATAAAAATCCTTGTGTCTTGATTTATTTTTATGTTTTATGATTTATTGTTGATATTAGTTTTAGAGAAAAAATCACTTACTTTGCTTTTGACACAAGAAGAAATTTTTTTGTTTAAAAAAAAGGATATTTTTCGTTAAGCTTGCAAAGGAATATCATCATGGGAACGACAATTCAAATAAGAGAATTTTCTCAAGGTGAGCATATCATCAAATATCCAAAGAATATCATCATTAAGCACTCTAGATAAATATGTATTTATTTTCACAAGTAGAAATACAATTTACCTCTTTCTTGTGCTTGAACCTTAAGCATTCAACCTTCTCTTACAAAAGAAAATCAAGACTTTGTTTTTGGTACCCAATTTTTCTTGGGTCCTTTTGAGATAGTAACTTAGGTTCCCTTTTTAACCATATCAATCTTTATCACCTTAGCATGTGGGAATTTAGTTCCTTTTGGAACTCGTGAATACTTCATAACTGTGTTTTTAAATAAGAGCAAAGTGAAAAATACTAAGAGCAAAGTGATACTTCATAACTTGTGCATACACTTGAAAATAAGAGCAAAGTGAAAAATACTAGAATTAAGAGCAATTATAAATCATTTATAGTCTAGTGCACATTATTTTTAAATGATCTTTAAGCCTAAGAATTGACCTTCAATCATATATAGTTGAGCATCCAACAACGCTTTTTTGTTTCACAAGTTTTCTCAAGAAGCCAAGCTTTGTTTAAGTGTGTTTTGGAAACTTAGTTGATTGGCAAGTCAAGAAAATTGACTATACTCATGTTTCGAATGTCAAAAATACAAAATTAAAAAGACATAGTTGACTACATGCTTTAAAAGATTGACTACCCCCTTATTTTGAAGAGCCAAAGCATGTTTTTTAAGGAAACCATATTCAACTATGGCATAATAGATAGTTGACTATCCTTGGCAGGATTTAAGCTCCTTGAACTTTTCACTTTCCAAGTTCATTTAATCCAGTTGATCTCTCTCTAGGCTTTTAAGATTTAGGGTACCCACTCAAAACCCCTAATTTCTATCCACTATAAATAAGGCATTTTGGCTAATTCTCAAGTCTTTTAAAACCTAGAAAACCATTTTCTATAATGCATAGTCGAGTCTCTAAGTTCCATACTCAACCCTAGGCTCTTAGGATTGATTCTCCACACCTTTTAATTGACTCTCACCTTAAAATCTCCTCAAAAATACTCATACATGGCACCACCTCAAAAGTGCTTTAAATTTCCTGCTAAAAGAGGTCAATTGGGTGGTTTCATCAAGCATCACAAGGTTTTAGGCCTTGAATTTTCCTGACAACACTGCTCAACAATGCTATAAGAATATATTTGCTTCAAGAATAGTCTACCATGTTCGAGAGATAAAACTTGAATTTCTTTAAAAATTTTAGAGCTTTGGGATAGTATGGTTATTTAAGCTTGAATATTGTTGCGTTTGAGAAGTTGGTTAGAGTTTTCTATAGCAATGCAACTGTGGAATATAAGGGATGAGAACGATCAACTTAAAACTTATGATGATGCTTTTACTACTTACATTATGGGAAGAATGTTTAAGATTTACCCATGACTTGATTATAAATGTATTTGGACTGCATTATGCATGTAGTGCTATGATCCATATTAGGGATCAGTTAATAGTGCAAGAATTAGAGACAGAACTTTATGTGAACAATGTTGGTGCTCTAGATTCAGTCACTAGGTTGTCCATGATGGATAAGATTCTGCATTTAATAATTAGTTGAAATTTGAGGTATATACTTAGTAAGCATTCATTTGTTATTGGGGAAGACTTATGATTTTTACATCGCATTAAGGCACAAACTCCCATTAATCTTGCCAGCTTTATTTTTGTGGACATGAAGAAAATTGTAGTTAGTACTAGATCAACCCTCATGTATGGTCAAGTCATCACCCACTTGTTAGAACATTTTTGTATTGATACATCTTTGGATGATGTAGCCTCATAACCTAAGATTAAGAACCTTGATAAAGCCACTATTTCTAGGATAGGTTACATTAAGAACATAGAGACGAACGCTTGGGTTCCAAAGAGGGCATGCTAAGGAGAGGCTAGTAATGATGATGATGAGGAGGATATGCCTCCATAAGCATCTACTGAACCATCGTCAAGTGGTATGCCTTTGAGTTCAACTAGTCACATGAGTACAGATGCGAGACATGATGCTCTATGGGAAATATTGGAGGAAAGCGGAAGGAAACTTGATCTTGTCCAAGACACCATTAAAGAGAAGGTTGACGCCGTTCACCATGCCATGGTAGCACGGTTTGATGATGTTGATCGCAATATTCAGCACATGCTCCAACATTAAAAGTCCTTAAAAGCCTATATTGCATAACTCTTTTCCAAAGGAGGACCTTAGCTTGGACGTCTTACACTTCACTCACTCATTCATCTCATCATCACGTTTATATTTATTTAACTTATGTTTATATAATCTAGACACTTGGTACTTTGGATGTTTAAGTGTTATGCTTTAATGAACTTAACGGATGTAATGCTCACATGTTTTTGCTTATATATATGTGTGTGTGTGTGTGTGTGTGTGTGTGTGTGTGTGTGTGTGTGTCTAGTGTAGTAAGTATAATATATATA
>NC_030852.1:9366526-9415844 GCF_000208745.1 Theobroma cacao
AACCATACCCATGACATCACAATAACACTACATATGCATACAATCATTCTCACAATATTAAACCAATCATAAGCTTCAAATTGTAGCATTAAGCTTAACACTTGGTTTTAGCTTGGATTTCACCCAACAAAATTCATAATTTCCTCACACCCATGGTCACCATAACTGCCACAAAATGATTCACACATCATTTTTCTAAAGATTTAACCAACCAAGAGCTTAAAACACAAAAACCCTTACCTTATGTTTCTTTAATCTTGAGACCCACTTGATATTTCTTCAATTACTCTTGAATCACTTACTACACAAGCCTTCCACCTTTCTCTCCTTTCTTTCCTTAGCTGATTCTGTCTATTTTTCTCTTCAATTGAATGAAAGTCAAGTGAAAATGGGGTGGAAGTATGGAAATGGCGTGGGAGGAAAGAGATGGAGAAGAAAAATGCCATCTTGAAGAGATAAGGATCAGCCAAGGATAAGGATGAAGAGTCAAAGCTTCATTTGGAAGCTTTGACCTCTTTAATGGCAAAATTACCACTTTTCCCTTTAAGATTTTCACCCTTTTTAATTGTATCCTCCCACAATCCTTTAATTCTAATTTTTTTCTATTATCTTCTTTTGCACATGTGCAAACGAAATATAAAGTTTGTACTCCAACACGGTGTCCCCATAATATTTAAAATATTTATCTACCTCCACTATCTTTATTTAATAAAGGCACGCAGACCCCATTAACGTCATTTTTTTTTTGAAATTTCCTCGTATGTCTTTTCTCCCACTTAGATTGACCATATACTCCTTTTTCATGGAAAATTACGAAACTGAATAAAATATTAATATTTTAATATTATTTTATTAATAAAATAATATTTTATTTTAAAATTTTTCATTTGTCTTTTTGGCACCCAAAACACCTTGTTATACCTCGATTCACTTCCGAATCACTTTTTATCTCGCTAATTCATCCTCAATAAAAACATTATTATTATTTCCTCGCGTGCGAAATATTTTATATTAAAATACTCTTTTCACCTTTCATCACTTTTAAACATTCCAATTAACCTCAATTAGCATTCGATAAGCTTTATTAGCCACCATATCAAAGTACAAGATATTACAATCTCCCCCACTTAAATAGACTTCATCCTCGAATTTTCTTCAATGCCGGGGTGTTAATCTTACTTAAGATCATATTCCATTTCCTTTTTCGTAGGGAATTTGATTTACGCACCTCATTATCTTCAATTTGACTAGAACACTTTACAAGGTCAAGGTACGTAACTTATATCTATTATTATCTTTGAGTCAAAACCACGGTACCCTTCTCAATTGTTCTTTCTTATCATTAAGATCCCAAGTATGCCTTTAATTCCATCACTAACCTCAAACATATCTTTATTTCGATTCTTGTCAAACCTCTAGTCATTCATTCACCTTGTTTACCTTCAGTTCGACTAGAATGCTTCATTTATGTCTATTATCATCCTTTAGAATCAAATCGACAGTACCTTTCACGATCATTGTCTCTTATTTTAAGACGTTGAGTATGTCGTTATCCCCATCATTAAATTTGAACCATAACTCCATCTTAATCATACCGATTTCAATCATATTTTATACTTACTTATGTATACCAATCACCATCTTATTACTTCATTCCTTGTCAAACTTCTCGACATTCATTCATTCATCCTATCCTCATACACTATTATGTAGCTTACAACATCATTAACATGCCATATTCATTCCTGTACGTATTCCCAACGTTGGGGGAGATTAATGGCTTCAATTATTCCCACATACTCATGTTTACCTTGTATTTCTACAACTTCAATCTTCTTAATCATATTAGTCCATCCTGTATGGCTTAACCACTTTATAGATTATATTTTCTTGGTATCATTTCTTTGACTATTTTTCCAAAATTTCTTATATCAACATAGCTCAACTTCTAATGGGATTTCTTATCTTTGCACTATCTACACAACTCATCAAATATTGAGTTCAAAGCTCAAATCACTAAGAACGATTCTTCACTTCAGTTGGACACATCACTAACTCCACACATACGTACGTATCCACACATTTAAGTGTCATCATTCCTTATTATGTGTGGGGATCTTTGTTTTCAAGTGCCTTCAACTAATTTCTCTTTGTTCGTTCCCATCCATAACCAAGATTCAATATGATAATCTTCATAGTTCATGTCGACGTTCTCATATTTAATCTATGAGCATTAGGGTACAATCAATTTTAGATTACCCTTTTATACATTTAAATCACCATTCAACTTAAATCTTACCATAAGTTATCTCTTACGTAATCCACAAGAATTCTCATTATGCCTATGCATAGCTTCATGTCATTTTCATGCTTATACTCCTTTCTTATAATTTCCAATTATATGCTTAAGTTTCATTGTACTATATATCGTTGCATCACAATGCCATTAGTCACATCTCACTCGCCAAATGTCATTTTCATTAAATTGCAATCTAGTATTTGTATATATTTTATAATTTCATTGCTTCTTCAAAGATTCATCTTTACTTGATCACTGCATCTTATGCAATATCACAATCCCTCTAAGTCATCCCTGTTTCTCAATTATCTTTCATGCCTCTAACATATATATATATATATATTATATCCTTATTGCATTTCAATATTAATTAGTCACTTAAGACTTGGACTTATTCGAATCATGCATGCCTTATGCATTTCCAAATTCTAATTTCCATAATACATTAGGAGGTTTTCATTATCCAACTTCATTATCAAGGTTACCTCAAACCATCCTTTGTACTATTCTCTTATACTGATATAACGTCATTCTCCTTTAATCAATTCACAATTTGTACTTGAAATTACAAGACTGAAAACAAAGTTCTTCTCAAGTACTTCTTAATATCAATGTGAATATCACTTTCAGCTTACGGCTTCCCTTTTGTAACCACATAACTTAATGTTTGTTTCCACAAAATTCATAGCAGGATTATTCTTGAGTATGTTCTTATAGATGCCTACCTTTAACTTATGTCTCACCGCATATGATCACATAACCCGTGGTTTAGCCATTGGGCTCCTTAGCAAGTTTCAAAATCACACATATTATACTGGTTGCTTATGATTGGTAATTCCTTCTCAAGGATGTTCATGCATCCCTTAAACACTTAATCACTTATTTGCTCTTTAACATTTCGAGCATATCATTCCAAAAAAGGCATGCACTTATTCACCAAGATATTTAAATGCATGCTCAACTATTCATACTTCAATTTATCCCCAAGGGTTTCTAGCATGCCATGTAATCGACCTTGTGTTATTACTAATCCTTTTCATTCAACTGAGTCATGATAGGAATTGCAAATTCTCCTAGCAATGTTTTATATAAACTCATTTGTTATACCACTCTTGTAATCCTTCATTCACACTTTCATGACTTGGTATTGACATCCCTTATCAATATCTCATACATTCATTTAACTTTTCATTCACTTTTTCCTTAGCCTTTAACAAGGCTTAATCTCTTATCCTCTTTATTTCTTAGGGTTTGACTTTAGTTTGTGTAATGTTTATCTTAATACTTCACACAATAATTCATCTCAAGAACTCTTTAACTCCCCTTTCTATCACCTGCCAATATATAGGGCATTAAAAAACTTTTCAATTCACTCATCATCTTTATCTTAAAACTTTCCCAACACACTTAAAACTCTTAATAACAAAAGTCAGCATCAAGGCCAATGACCATAATTCAACTTGTGAGTTTCATCTTCATGTCGCTCACAATTTGCTCATGCTTTCTAGCCATGAGGGGTTCTTAGAATAGCAACATTGAGTAGTCGGCGTTTCGACGTTGTAGCTACTGGAATTTACTTTATCAAAGCAATTCTTCTTTTTTTAAGGCTACTACACTAATTATTCTCAACCGCATGGCTTTCCTTTAAGTCTGTACCACAATTTCCATAAGTATCTGTATCTTTTCTTTGCTTATCATATGCATTAGGCCAAATTAATACTTTCAACCCATATCATCTTTTGACTTTTATCATCAATCATAAAATCCCACCTTAAGGCATCTTTTCCATATGGCGTAATGAATTCACAATACATATATCACCCCACACATAATTACTCACTATTTATGGCATTTCACAAATTTGTTATTATCCATAACTAATTGTCTTTCTTGTCTTGTAACTCCAATAGTTTATTGACTTCCGGTACAAATGACCATGAAAATAGTGCATCTTCCTTCTCACTTTATTCTCACAATCCTTATTAAATCAAGAATTCATCTTTTCCAAGTTCCATAATTTAACTCTATTGGGCTATATTTATGCCCAATTATTACCTCATAATGTCATGGCATCATTTTGTAATCCCCTCCATGCTTATACAATCCTCGACTTAATCACATCATCCATTCCAAGTGTCACCTATAGCCTCATTGATTTCTCCCATATCTTTTCGAATTGTAACTGTAACTAGCATTTCAATTTCCACCTTTCCATGATTAATTGGTAATCTTTTGTCAGGTCTTATAGTTGTTTGTACCATTAATGACTTTCTACATCAATCCTTGATAATTATCTAAAGCGACCAACCATGACACTAAGGTGAATGTCCTTCCTCAATAATTATATTCCTAGTCTACGTCTCTCATACCAAAAGATTCTCATACACATCCAGCCATTTAAATAGCTACTTTATAATCCGTTTGAGTCATACAAAATAAAAGCCAACTCTTAACTCCTTTGTATAGATAACTACTACTATTTCCTTTACATTGCATCTGCCTAGACTTAAAATGATACGAACTTCAACAAAAATATTAAGTGTCTTTAGGATCCTCTTCGCCTTGGTCCAAGCACATCGATGGATCCTCTTCCAAGTCCTTCTCTTCCTCTTGAGATTTTCTCATTTTATCTTTAATCCAAGCTTGTTGTATTCTCATGCATTCATCGCTACTCACAAGTGTAGCACCTCTGCCATAACCTAGAAGAAAGTCTCGAACAACAGATACAAATACTTTCCTAAGACGATAATTACTAACAGTCTTTTTTTTTCATCTTGTTCATGTTCTTTTTCCTCGGATCGATTTCATTACGCACCATTCTTGCAAGGCTTTTTCAGCTCTTAAATAGTATTCTACCTCTCGAGGGAACCGATCCACTCGAAAATCTGGTAGAGTTACTTGTTACGCTTCCACCCTCAGGCACATATCGACTCCAAGTAGTGGAATCTAGCGATCCCTCGCTAGTATTGTGAGGGGCGTCGAGACTACTATCTCTTCTAGACATGGTGCGTGCAACAGGCGCACCTTTAAACCTATATGCAACCAAGCATTAATTACTTATCCATTTATACATCATAAGAACAGGTATGTTTCTAAAGAAGTAGAGGCCCATGTAGCCTCCCGTCCTTGACTTGCGTTGCGCACCCACAATCCAAGAACAAGACTCTACATGGACTCTAACAACTTCCCTGACAAACACAGGAATCCCTAAAACTCAACTAAAACTAAAGCTCTGATACCACTTTCGTCACAACCCACTTCCCAAGCTGTGACTGGCGCAAAGACCCAATAGGCACAGCCCATTAGGCCCAAACAAGCCTTTCTATATGAACTTGTACATTCATCCATTTATCATGCATATCTCTTTAAGATCTATACTTAATAGGGTTCAAATGTCAATTTCTTCGAAGGTAATTCATAGAACTCAAGTAAATACTCACATTGGCACCATAAATCAAAATATACATAGATAGTTTGCCAAATGTATCTTAACAATTCACATTAAGCATATATGTGCATATACAAAAACCTTGACCGCCAACTAAGTGACTTTGGGCGTGGGTGCTAACATTTAGTGTCAAGGTGACCTATCAAAAAATATATAAAATGAAGCACCTCGGCCTAGGAATCTAACTACCTTCAAACCTGAAATGTCAAGCCTAACTCTACAATATATTTATTATGCCATTCTTACATAAGAATGCATGTTTGCTTACTTGGGTACCTCAAAAATCGTTAAAGGACAGCAATGTACCAAATGGTACAATTAAGTTGAATTAAGCCTCGAACTAGTCCAAATAGAGATTTTAAGATGAAATTGAGAATTTAAAACCCCATAACGACTTAAAATGGTGATTCGGAGTTCGAGGACCGATTTGGAGTCAAATTGGAATTTTCATGATCTAGGGTCAAAATGGTCATTTTGCCACTCGATGTTAAAATTGAAATGTTCGAAGAAGTTTTTGATCAAGATCGACTATTTAGAACATAATTTGAGTTTGAGAAGTGAAAAATTTTAATTTCGATATTTTTTCGAGCATAAGGGTAAAATAGTCATTTTGCCACCTTAAGGGTAAAATTGTAATTTTACACCACCCAGCACTTGTCCAACACATGGATTTTACCCAATATTATCATGGATAATTGAGGAAATTTAAGTGGTGGAGAGAGATTGCTTAATGGGTAAGTATGACACATGGACCAATGGAATGGTGACATATGTCAAATTCTCATCCAGTTATCATTTTCCTTATAAATTAGCACAAAATCAGCCTATTTCTCTTCATATGGCCAGCCAAAGCAAGAACAAAGGAAGAAAAAGGAAGAACAAGAACCTTAGGGTGAAAATTCAAGAGAAAATTGATGAATTTCAAGTAATCAAGCAATCAAAGGTAAAATTTCTTGATTTTGACTTGTGATCTACTTTTCCCATGCATTATTTTGAATTTTTCATGGTTGAATCACAAGATATTATGAAGGATAGTGTGCTGATCAAACCCTAGGAGAGAGGTTTTGATGCTTGATTTGGTTAGATTTCAATGTATTTTAGTGTTTTTAGTTGATTGGTGATGTATAGCATGAAAATCAAGCAAGAAAAATTCATGTTCTCGCATCACCCATCATTGGCCGAATTCTCCATGTAGAATATTGATGATGATTTTGATTTTTTTTTCAAGTGATTTGGTTAGGAATTAGTGATTTATGGTGTGAGAATCAAGTAGGAAAAATTATAATGTTGATGCACCCACCATGGTCGAATTTTCCAAGAGAAAATGTGAGGATGATTTTACTATATTTCAAGTTATTTAATTTGTGTTTGATGATTTGGAGTATTAGGAGAAAAATGAAATTATTTGGAGTTGAAATGGACGTATTGGCTAATTAATCGAGTGATAGATCAAATTAGGCCAATATCGTTTAATTTAGGTACACAATTGAATTTGTGTAGAACACCATGTTTAGACAATAATCCGAACAATTTGCATCCCATTTCATACATTAGTATAAAGTTTGAATTGGTTTTATAACAATTAGCACAATGTAGTAAAATGTTTATTGTGCATTATGTCTAGGTGGTGAGCATTCTGACAAAAGTAAAGAGATAGTACCCGAGGATCAAGAACCGGAGTACTTGGAATTCGACCCCCGAAATAGTGAGTAACCTTATCATCATCTTAATTATCTAAAGTATATTTTATTCGATTTTGTGAATTTTATGGAAAATGAATTAAATGATTAATTTTTCGGTTTATAAACAAAATGTGATTTAATGAAATGATTTCATAAAATTGTTTTAAAATTGAATGATGGTTTGAAAATAGAGTAATTAGAGACTGTTTTTGTGTGTTGTAAATTCATGATTCTAATTGATTGGCTTATGGCAATATTGGCATGAATGGTTGATTTGATAAATGTGTTGGAAATGTATAAATTGTTGATTTGCCTTGAAAGGATGTAAAATAAAATAAAATAATTACCATGTCATGCTATTGCAAATTTAATTGTAGGGGGGGTTTAGCTTGCTGCAGTGGGCGGGTTTTCTGTGGACCAGCCTATTAGAGGGGCACGAAATCCCGTTACATTGTACCTCAGTTGGAGAGGCGAGTAAGGTAACTCCCGAGGTATAACTTTAGAGTTCACTTTACGCAAAACCACCACGTGAGGGTGAAATCAGCCAATGCCAAGGAACGACTATGTTTTCAAAATAAAAACATGATTTATTCATACACAACTTTTTAACAGCCTTGGCGGACTCGGTTGGGATAGCCCTCGATCAAGGTATCCCTAATAACCGAGTATGAGAATGATTTTGGCACAAGCCAAAGTTTTAAGATACTCATAAGCCATGTTGATTACTCGATTTATATGAATTGATTTTATTTGGTTGAAACAAGTTGAAAGGTGATGAATTACAGTATGTTAAACTATTTTATCTGTCTCCATTTACTCGGCTTAAGATATTTTAGATGGTATTTATTTACTCACTAGGATTATATAATCTCACCACCTTCTTTTCCACCCATTTCAAGCTCAGAATAGGCTGTAGATAGTTGATTTCATCGAGGCTACCATTGGATTTGCATCCTCCAAACTGTAGGTTCATAGTGTTCCTTACTTTTAATTATTCGGGGGCCCACTGGTTATTGTAAATTAAATTAAATACTCTGGCTTACTGTATTACAGTATGTATGAATTTATTTTGCTTTTACGTTGCTACAAAAAAATTATTTACATATAACTCTAAAAATATTGTTTTATAAGAAAATAGAATATTTTATTAAATATTTCTTTTATTTTTTATTTTTTTATTATATCCAAATAATCATAATTTCATTTTAAATGAAGGTTTTAGATGTTTAAACTTATTTTTTATTATGAATTATGTGTTTTGTACTCGCATACTATATTTTAGCGGATTTCGAGATTTTTGAGAAAAAATAACCAAAATACCCTATGAGAAAAAATTGTTTTTCCATTGTTTTGATTTGGAAATAGTTTATAATCTCTCAAAATATAATTTTAGTGACTAATACTCACAAGGGAAGTGAGAAAAACTGATGTTAAGCCTTACGAGGTTTCAATTGACATTTTGGGTAATGAATGTCTATTAGGACGTCGCGGCTGTTGTCATGGGCTCGATGGGAGTTCCGAGTCGTGACATGAAAACTAAAACATGAAGTTGAAAATAATGAGTATAAACTCAGTGAGTGAACATAGGAAGGGAACAAGCATCAATACGGGAAGTTTTAGAAAACACGATGCACTTATGTTGAAAACAATGCAATTTAGCTTAATTTCTTGTCACAACGAAAATCCATTTTTGCTGCAATGAAAATCAATTGGAAAGCATTTCTCAAATTTTAGCATTCAATAATCAATGCAAGCATAATATAATTTCCATAACCTCTTTATATATAACATATATAAACATACATACGACCACCGGCATCACCCCAACTCTCCCTCAGCTCACGTGCACTCCCACATCACACATAACTGGGTTATCATCAGCTCATGTGCACTCCCACACCGCACATAGCTGGGTCATTATCAGCTCATGTGCACTACTACACCGCACATAGCTGGGTCATCATCAGCTGTTATTTATCAAAATTATGGATTAACCAAACCATTTAACTGATTAGTATATTTCTATTTTGCTTCAACTTATCACATAGCCATGCCTTAGCTGATTAAGGTCCCTTGATAATCAGTTACCAAGGTTCTGTTTCTGCTCATTACTTGCTCTTTCCCTCTTAACTGATTAACTCTTCATTAAACTTAGCAAGCTCCTTGACTTGCCTTTAATTAACAACTTTGTTAGGGGTATAAAATTAAATCATGCACTCTTAAATAAAAAAGTTAGACATTAATGGATGAGGAATATTTTGTTATCATAAAAAATATATGGAGTCAACAGTCTACCCAAATTGCAAATCAGATCATCTAAGTGAAGTGAACATACACTAATCAAATCTTAATCCAACCTAAAATCTCTCTGTCGAGTTTCAATTAGATTCATAAATCATTTAATTGTTGATTAGGCAATTTAAAGCATTAAGAATAGATTTAATTAAGCAAAATAATGCCCATTCATGATAAATAACAGAGAATTAATGCCTAATTAAACTCCTTTAATTAGGCCCTTTGTAGTTTAAACCTAGAATTTGATTTAACTCTAACTTAGATTATCACACTCTCAATTTAATTCAAATTGTACCCTTTGTGTGTGATATATTAGGTTCCTAACATGTTGGCAATAGAATTGAATTATAATTTAATTAATTAATTAATTTAAATAAATCATATTAAATTTTAAATTAACTAGTTCAATTCCATAGACCAAGATTGACATCTAGAAGTACATCATGGCCACTTAATTGTTAGAAAAGTGAAAGGAATCTTTGACACCCATTCAATGTATAGTTTATTGGTGTAAGTCATTACCTCATCATATGTCTTGGAGATGATAAGAGCTTGGTTCAGTGCCTACTTTTGTTGACCTCCATATTTGTTCTTGCAGTTAGATTATTAGCTTTATGGAGATTTATGAAACTCATTTCATAATCTCCTAATCACCTTGGCCAAGGATTTGATTAAGCCAATATTAACCAAGAACTAATGAGATATTTCCCCTTAAATCACTTGGGGAGATGATTCCTATCTTAATCACTTATTTGCCTTCATATGCTTTATACTATACCCAAAAGCATCCTGTTTTGGCATCCTTGGTTACTTGTTGGGTTGAAATCAAAGCATAATGCTCCACATACAAGACAACTTGGTTTGTCAAGTCGAGGGAGTAGTTACATGACTAACACATGAGAAGTATTGCATAGACACTTGAGTGAGGTACCAAATACACTTCTCATGGCAGGTCATGTTCACTGAACTCGTTTTATCATGGCAAACACCCATATGCTAGGTCCAAGTATCTCTATACTTTAACCTATGAGAGTGGTTGCTTATTTCACAAGTAAGGAACATGGCATGTGCCGATATTTGAGCATTATTGACGTCCCATCTCAATAATACAATGATCAAGAACTTTTAGGAACAATGCTTTGATGCATAAGGATCTTATAATTTTATCTAAATACAATTCCTTTACAAGGCATATATAGTTCCATGGGCTTTATCTACATATGTTTAAAAAGTAATTATATCACAAACTTATGGATAAAGAACTACTTCAATGTCATTATGAATTACAAAATGTCATGCATGAATATCTCAAAATTGCAATCCCATATAACCATAGATTGGCTCGTATGACTCATACTAACAAAAGTGACATCCTTGTTTTCATAAAGGTGTTTTCGCAAGTGCTCAAAGTTTTCTTCAATAAATAAGTTTACGAAATATGGATCTAATTTAAAGGAAGTAGTTTGTTTTACAACCAATGTTGTTTTCAAGGATTTAAATGAGAAAGCTACGATTATGTGAAAAATTCATGTTAAAGATAAATTTATGATTCATTTAAAAACTCTTTCTCTTGGCTTGTCCCCTTCTCGAATCCACTCATGAAGTGTTTGTGACTTACCCACTAGTTTTCCTATTTTTGCTTCACAGATTAGTAACTCACTTGGCTTGGTGCCTTATGGAGGAATAGCTCAACTCATATTTGGTCAGTGTGATAATGCCTTCCTTCATGCCCTCTAGTCTCATTAGACTCTGTAGTGTGTTGAGTTAAGTCATTAAATGCTCATGTAAATGTTGACACTTAGTTATGTAAATAAGTTTTGAATATTTCATGTTTATGATATGGTTGTGGATTATTGTGTTGAGTACTAGAAAGGTGTATATAGATGAGATACCAATGGTGAAAGGACCATGGATGATAATTGTTACTTTGATATTGAATCTAGTTTTGAAATGACAAAATTCAATGATCTAATTATGCTTTGGAACTAAAATGAAATGTCTTTGAAATGGAAAAAATCCCCAAAATGTTTTAAAGTTGTTTGTGAAAGATAAAATCATTTTAGTTCTTTAAAAACAAGTTTCAGTAGGGAAGAATCAACTTTTGAAAGGTGAAGTCTTGATTCCTGTAAAACAGAAAGCAATATTTTTTCTCCGTAATGGAAAGAAATCAACTTGTCTAAGAGTGGAACCATCGATTCTCAAGAAACAGAAAGTTACTGGATGAAAGAATCAAATTCTTGAAAAGCAAAGATCGATTCTGTGAAGGCAGAAGCATAAGGAATAAGCGCTGAACTAAAATAATCAACTTCACAAGTCTCCCATGATCGATTCCTTGAGCCAAAATGAAAAGAGATGGGAAACTTGTTGAAGAACCTAAAGGAGAAGAAAAAGATAAATCTTGAGCAGGAAAACCTGAATTTGAAATTTCAAAGTAGTACTCAAAAGACAAAAAGAATTGACTTTTAAGAAGGAGAAAAGTTAATTCCTGCAAAACATAATGTTCCAAACTTGAAGCAAGACAAGAATCGACTATTCAATGGAGCAATGATCAATTCTTGGAAAACAGAGAGCATGGAGTTCAAAATTAAACTAGGAATAATCGACTTGTGAAGACTGGAAAGACCAACTCCTTGGAAATAGAATGTCCCAAGGTACAAAATAATTGACTTCTCAGATGATGATCGATTCTTGAAGGCTGATAGACTTGACTCAAATGGCCTTAATTATTGAAATTTTGAATTCTCTTTTTCTTTAATGGGCAGATTTTGAGTGAGGCTATAAATACCGCCAAGAACTTCATTTCAAAGTAAAAGGGAAAACCAAGAAAGAAAAGAGAAAAGATATTCACTTAAAAGAGGAGAGAAAAGCTTCCATTCTCAAGTTCATATCTTTCTCACTCTACAAAATCCTCACAAAATAGAGCATCAACTTTTGAGCTTATATTCCTTGATTTGTTTCACTTTGTTGTACTTTAAATCCATTGATTAGCCTATCTAGAGGCACAAAATTTTGTAATCCATTGTTATACTGCCATGTGCACTTGTGTGTATTGAACCGACAACACACTTCCTAAAATATGTACATATATTTGTTACCATTAGAGTGTAATTAGCTTCATCTTCCATGTATGTGGCTATAGGTTGTCCATTATGCACTGTTTGTAACTTTTTAGTTGCACGCATTATTTCATCTCTTTTATCTTAGATTAAATAGTTATCCCACCAACCTTGTAATTGCCCTATAAATCTTGTTACTATTCCTTCACATACTTGTCTATCTTTATTCCTACTTGTTCCTTAAGTCACATGCAAACATTACCATATGGTTAAACATTCTAGGGATCTGATAATTCAACATTCATCTAAGTTTCATTCTTTTATTTATGTCCATTATATTTTGGCAAAACTTCTTTGTGAAACCTCGACCTCCATGGACACGTAGCTGAGGTAGACACGATGACATGGATTATGGGTAATCTTGTCATTATTCTTGGTAAGCTCCTAGAAGTAGATTTTCTAATATTATTAAGGTCTAAGTAGGCATAATGAATAAATAAATAATATATATAATAATGAAATAAATGAAAAAAAATAAAAATAATAATAATTTTCATAATGTGGCCAAAATGGTAATTTTAGCTCTCAAGTATGAATTTCTAAGTTTTCGTGAACTCGAGTACCTCTAATCTATTATGGACCTTTTTTCAATGTCAAAAGAGTAAAAAGTTTGTACCAAAAGAAAGAAGAAGGCAAAGTCAACTTATTAATGGCATTTTCGTAAATATATGAAACTTTTGTCAACCTAGGTATAAAGATCTCACTTTCTAGCACTTTCTCCTCACTTTCTAGCACTTTCTTCTTCTTCTTCCCATTTCTGCTCCCTATTTCAAAACTTTCCATTTTCCATGGAGGCCATCCTTGAAACCTCCATAACTTTCTCATATTAACTCAAAATCTCATGTTTTTGTACATTTTTTCATAGGATTTTTCATGCTCTTTCACTTTTCACCTCAAAACCCTCAAAAAGTTTTCCTCTGCACTTTCTCTCACTAGTTGAACATTTTTAGAGAGAGAAACTCTTCAAAATAGCTTGAAAACTTTTAAAAGAATTTTCCCTTCTTTAATCCTCACTAAGGAAATTCAACTGCAAGTTCACCAAGGTGAGTAATGAGTTAGAGTTTATGTTTAAGTTGTTAATGATGGCCAATAAATAGATTTATGGGTTGTTTTATTGTTGAAGGTTGTATTGTGGTGGAAATGTGATTATTTATTTCTAGTGTGATTAAAATAGTGCAAACAAATGACTAGTTTAATAAAGAGCATTGTGTTGGTGCAAGATGTCACTAAGGGAATTAATTAAGTTTGGAATTTTGAATTTTAAGGACAATATAAGTGCTAGAAAATGGAAATAATGAAATAAGTGTTATGAAATTTGTTCGAGTTAGTATTAAGTTGACTAGCCAAATAGTGATTGAAAACAAGCTAGGAAAAACTAGTAAAATTTGATTTAGGAAATAGCCTTTGGATTTACATTCATGCAAATTGGGTTGGTTGTGATGCTATTATGTGTGATAGGTTCCAACGAGACCCCACATTTCCACTTGGAGCATTAGATGAGGTTGGAGCCGATCAAAAAGGAAATTCAACAAGTACAAGTGAGTGAACTTGCATTTAAAATGTTTTGTGATAAATGCATATGCGTTTAAATGAATCACTTGAAAAAAATTTATTTATCTTTTTTTTTAAAAAAAAACATGCATGGGAACAAGCCTTTGATGAAACGTCCTTATGTTGTGAAATGTGTAATGTGATGAATTCATGTGTTTCCTATATTATGTTGAATTACTAAGTGCATTGCACGTGTGATGCAATGATGATTTCGGGATGTGGCAAATAGCTGTATGACGGTCAATATTAGTTTCCTTAAGAAATAGGGTTATGTAACCATGTGTATGGCTAAACAATAAATTATGAGGAAAGTATTAATGTGCAAAGATTTTTTTACATGTTGTTATGTAGGTTATACCTTGAAAGGTAATAGTGCATGATAACTACAACCGTGCATGTGCGGTGTGGGAGTGCACATGACGGTGATGGTGGAGTGCTGTGTGGGAGTGCACATGATGATATTTGCCATATGCAGTGTGGGAGTGCACATGACGGTATTAACTATGTGCGGTGTGGGAGTGCACATGAGCTGGGGTGACGTTGGTAGTTGTATGCACTAAACCATGTTGTCTATTTTGGGGGTGAGTGGAATGTCCTTGATGTATGTTTGAAGTTACATATGGATACATATATAAATATATGATGTAGATATATATATATTCATATAAATTCTTATATACATGTTTACACATAGCATCGGGTTTGTTTATGATATATAAACTATATTAGGGGCGAGATTTTTACTGCAACAAGAATGGATTTTCGCTGCAGCGAAAATCTTCCTAATCCCATTTGCACTATTCTCGCTGCAGCCAAATTAATTTTCGTTACAGTGAGAATGGATTTTCACTACAGCGAATATCCTCATAACCCCATTTGCACTGTTCTCGCTGCAGCCAAATTGATTTTCGCTATAATGAAAAACTTTCTGTCTTGAGAATCACCGTTCTCGTTACAGCCAAATTGATTTTTGCTGCAGTGAGAAACTTTCTGTCTTGGGAATCACTATTCTTGCTGCAGCCAAATTGATTTTCACTGCAGCAAGAAACTTTCTATCATGGGAGTCACTGTTCTCACTGTAGCCAAATTGATTCTTATTGCAGTGAGAAACTTGCGTACTTGAAGGCTTGATCTTGCCCTGATTCTCGCTGTAGCCAAATTTGATTCTCGTTGCAGCAAGAAACTCTCTGTCTTGTTTAAAGATCTGTAGCAGTTCTCACTTTTTAACTTCATTGTTGATCATGGATCTTTGAACACTAAGGTATTAAATAATGAAGGGCTGAATTGAGGGGTTTTAATACGAAATTAAGCTAAATTGCATTGTTTTTAACATAAGTGCATCGTGTTTTCTAAAACTTTCCATATCATTTGTGTGTTCCCTTCCTATATTCTCTCACTAGGTTTATACTCATTCTTTTCAACTTCATGTTTTTAAGATTCAAAGGCAGGTGGGACTTAGATTGAGGTGTCCACTTATATTTGCCTTTTGGTAGGTACCATGGCATTCAGTAGCAATACCTGTACCCAAAGTCACCTCGCTGGTAGTCAAAGGTCTTTTGCATGTGTACTTGTATACTAGATGTGAATTGTCAAGAATTATTTGCAAACAAAATATGTATATTTTGATTGATGATGCCATCGTGAGTTGGCAATCGATGACATTATTTTGGGAGAATATAAATATATGTATTTAGTTGCCATGGCATATTACTGAAGTACTCATAGTTGAGAATTATGAATCGTGGCTTTAGAAATGATGATGTATGATTGATAAAATAATAAACAAGATCACATAAAGAGGCTTGCTTAGGCTTACTGGGCTGTGCCCATTAGGCCCATGCGCCGATTATGGCTTAGAATTTGGGTTGTGACAAAGTTGGTATCAGAGCCCTAGGTTTTCTAAGTTTTAAAATATTTTATTTGGTCCAGTGGAGTATCGGGTCATTATGTGAAAACTTCAATTTTGAATTGTGAACTGCAGCACATTTTACAACCAAGAAACCGTATAGATTCCCTATTCTAGAAACCACATTTTCCCTTGGGTATGATTGTAAATATGTTTAATAACAAGTGTTTGCTTTTGTCTAGGTAAGAAAGTTGTCTAAGACACGAGCCACCTCGAGAAGGACGAGAGAGCAAGATGCTCATAATGAGATGACAGGTAAGTCACGGGCATCCACCCCTAGGGGGAGAGACAGACGTGGCGAGGCCATTAGGTTGGTGAGGGAAAATACGCCTGTGTGTAGACATGAGGAAGAACAGCCTCTAGGTGATGCGGATAGACAACAAACTGAGGGCATTACCATTGAGGACTTGGCTACAGGTCTACAAAGAGTTAATAGGGTTATGGAGATGATGGCAACCCGTATGGGTGACATACAGAGAATAATAGAGGGGAGACATGCAGCACAAGTGTCCTCTAGCTCACCAGGACAGGCTGACTGCCAACATACAGAGGTTGAAAGGGGTCATGTAAAGGTTTCACTTCCTGATTTCCTGAAGCTTAAGCCTCCGTCGTTTACAGGTTCTGATGCATCGGAGAAACCCTAGGTTTTCTTAGACAGTATGGAAAAAATTTGTAATACCTTGGGATGTTCTAACACCAGATCAATTGAGCTAGTCGCTTTTCGATTAGAGGATATGGCACAAGAGTGGTATGGCTCCTTGTGTAGAGGTAGGCCGACGGGTGCAACATAGTTGACTTGGAATGAGTTTAGTAGAGCCTTCTTGAATTGATTTTTACCAATCAATGTACGAAATACAAGAGCTAGGGAGTTTGAGGCATTAGTACAGACCTTCGGTATGACGGTGTCAGAATATAACATCAAATTCACACACTTGGCTTGGTATGCGCCCTATCTAGTTTTTACTGAAGAGATAAAGATTCGAAGATTTGTGGATGGGCTAGTGGAGCCATTGTTTAGGGTTGTAGCATCTAGGGATTTTGATACCTATTTCACTGCCGTGGATTACGCTCAGCGGATTAAGATAAGGAGCAGCGAGAATAAAACTACAAGGGATAGAGTCAAGAAGGCCAAGATAGAGGGCCATCAAGGTCGCAAAGACTTCAATAATGGTATTTTATCTTTTGGCAGTCAAGGCACACAAATGGACTCATGGATACCCCAACAAGGGAGTGGCTTAAGTAGTGCTAGCATTGAATTGGGACAAAAAACCTTCAGTGTTGGGAGGCAATAAGATTCAAAGTAGGGTAGTCAAGCTATCAATCGTTGCACTACTTATGGGGTATGAAATAGAGGACGATGCTTCTGTGCTACGGGATTTTGTTACACGTGTGGTCAACCTAGACATCTAAGGAGAAGTTGCTCGATGGCTCATCAACTATAAAGATCTACTCGTGGCCCTACCCAGCCAGTTTTGTCTACTCCTTTAGTAACTGCCTCATCTGATTAGGAGGCTAACGGATTGAGAGGTAGAGGTGTTGTTACTTCTTCTCAGAGCAGGCCGTCTGGGTCTAGATGTCAGAGTTCTACTGGTAGGGGCCACGTTAGGGTATATGCCTTAACATCGAAGGAGGCCCAAACATCTAACGTAGTAGTCTCAAGTATTCTTTCTATTTGTAATATGAATGCTCAGGTATTGTTTGATCTTGGTTCTACCCACTCTTTTGTTTCTCCATGTTTTGCACTTCGGTTGGGTAAAGATCGTGTTATGAGAGAAGAACAATTAGTGGTGTCTACCCTTTTAAGGGAGGTATTTGTGGCAAAATGGGAATATAAGTCCTGTGTAGTTCAGGTCAAGGACAAAGACACTTTGGTAAATCTAGTGGTATTAGACACCTTAAATTCTGACGCGATACATTTCCAAACGAACTACCAGGTTTGCCTCCCGAGCGAGAGATTGAATTTTGTATAGACTTGATTCCCGACACTCAACCCATATCCATATCCCCATATCGAAAGGCACTTGCGGAGCTTAAGGAACTTAAGGATCAATTAAAAGATTTGTTAGATAAAGGCTTCATCCGCCTTAGCGTCAAACCATGGGGAACACCGGTGCTATTTGTAAAGAAGAAAGATGGGTCACTTAGATTATGTATTGACTACCAATAGCTTAGTAAAGTGACGGTGAAGAATAAGTACCCCCTTCCGAGAATAGATGATTTATTTGACCAACTACAAGGAGCAAAATGTTTCTATAAGATAGATCTACGATCTAGGTACCATTAGTTAAGGATCAGGAATGAAGACGTACCAAAGACTGCATTTCGAACAAGATATAGGCACTATGAGTTTTTGGTTATGTCATTTGGGCTTACGAATGCCCCTGCGGCATTTATGGATTTGATGAACAGAGAGTCCAAGCCTTATTTAGACAAGTTTGTGGTGGTATTTATTGATGACATCTTAATATACTCGAGGAGCCAAGAGGAGCACGAGCAACACCTTAAGATAGTGCTCCAAACTCTGAGAGAACATCAATTGTATGCCAAGTTCTCCAAGTGTGAGTTCTGGCTCGAAAGTGTTGCATTCTTAGGACATGTGGTCTCTAAAGATGGGGTACAAGTCGACCCAAAGAAAGTTGACGTAATGGAAAAGTGGCCAAGGCCAACATTAGTTACAGAGATTAGGAGCTTTTTAGGTTTGGCCGGCTATTATCGTTGTTTTGTGAAGGATTTCTCCAAAATAGCTGCTCCTCTAACTAGGCTGACACATAAAGATACAAAATTCGTGTGGTCAGATGCTTGTGAGAATAGCTTTGAGAAGCTTAAGGCTTGTCTCACCATAGCTCCAGTATTAAGCCTACCGCAAGGCACAAGGGGTTATATGGTATTTTGTGATGCATCACGAGTTGGTTTAGGGTGTGTATTAATGCAGCATGGTAAGGTGATTGCATATGCATCAAGACAACTTAAAAGGCATGAGCAAAATTACCCCGCACACAATTTGGAAATGGCGGCAATTGTGTTTGCCTTAAAGATTTGGAGACATTACTTGTATGGTGAGACTTACGAGATATATACAGATCACAAGAGCTTAAAGTGTATATTTTAGCAGAGGGATCTTAACTTGCAGCAACATAGATGGATGGAGTTGCTTAAGGATTATGACATACTATTCTTTATTATCCCGGTAAAGCAAATGTAGTGACGGATGCCTTAAGTCAAAAATTGATGGGGAGTTTGGCACATATATCTGTAGATAGGAGATCTTTGATTCAGGATATGGAGGGCTTAGGAGATATGGGTGTGCATTTTGAAGTTTCAAAGACAAATGCATTGTTAGCACATTTTATAGTTAAACCTATCTTAATAAACCGGATTAGAGAAGCACAAAGTAAAAATGAGTTCGTAGCTAAGGCCTTAAAGGACCCTCAGGGAAGGAAAGGAAAAATGTTTACTAAAGGCACAGATGGAGTATTGAGGTATGGAACTAGACTTTATGTGCTCGATAGTGATGGATTGAGGAGAAAAATATTAGAGGAGGCGCATATGGCAGCGTACGTGGCACATCTGAGAGCTACAAAGATGTATCAAGATTTGAGGGAGGTATACTGGTGGGAAAGACTTAAGAAAGATGTAGTTGAGTTTGTTTCTAAGTGCTTAGTTTGTCAGCAGGTTAAGGAAAAGCACCAAAGGCCCGCTGGGCTATTACAACCATTACAGGTGCTCGAATGGAAGTGGGAGCATGTTGTAATGGACTTTGTCAGGCTTGCCTCGAACTAGTGGGGGTTATGACTTGATTTGGATTATAGTAGACCGGTTAACGAAGTTAGCTTATTTTCTTCTAGTTAAAACTACTTATGGGGCTGCACAATACGCTCAAGTTTATGTGGATGAAATAGTATGATTGCATGGCATTCCCATTTCTATAGTATCTGACAGAGGGACACAGTTCACCAGTAGGTTATGGGGAAAGTTGTATGAGGCTTTGGGCACTAGGTTGGATTTCAGCACAATTTTCCACCTCAGACTGATGGACAGTCTAAACGAACAACACAAACATTAGAAGATATGCTGAGGGCATGTGTAATAGACCTCGGGGTCAGATGGGATCGGTATTTAACCTTAGTGGAGTTTGCTTACAATAATAGCTTTCAAGCTAGTATCCAAATGGCACCATTTGGGGCATTATATGGACGGAGGTGCAGGTCACCCATTGGGTGGCTAGAGGTAGGAGAAAGGAAACTCTTGGGGCCAGAGTTGGTACAAGACGCCATCGAGAAGATACACATGATTCATCAGAGGATGTTATCAGCACAAAGTAGACAAAGGTCATATACTGATAACAAACGGAGAGACTTGGAGTTTCAAGTGGGGGATCATGTATTTTTTAAGGTCTCACCAACAAAAGGGGTAATGAGGTTTGACAAAAAGGGAAAATTAAGTCCTCGGTATGTAGGACCCTTCGAGATCTTAGAAAAGGTTGGAGCAATGGCATACCATTTGGCACTACCGCCTGACCTCTCGAATATCCATCTACTATTTCATGTGTTGATGCTTAGAAAGTATAATCCAAATCCATCTCATGTAATACAATATGAAACTATTCAGTTAAGAGATGACTTAACCTATGAGGAGCAACCGGTGGATATTCTTGATAGGCAAGTCAAAAAGCTCCGTTCAAAGGATGTAGCCTTAGTGAAAGTATTATGGCGAAACCACACCAGTGAAGAGGTAACGTGGGAGGCTGAAGAGGATATGCAAACAAAGTATTCTCACCTCTTTAATACATAGAGGTACGCTACCTTATAGTTGGATTTAAATTCGGGGATCGAATTTCTTTTAGTGGGGAGAACGTGAAACCTCGACCTCCATGGACGCGTAGCTGAGGTAGACGTGATGACATGGATTAGGGGTAATCTTGTCATTTTTCTTGGTAAGCTCCTAGAAGTAGGTTTTCTAATATTATTAAGGTCTAAGTAGGCATAATGAATAAATAAATAATATATATAATAATAAAATAATTAAATAAACAAAAATAATAATAATTTCCACAATATGGGTAAAATGGTAATTTTAGCTCTCGAGTCTGAATTTCTAAGATTTCGTGAACTCGAATACCTCTAATCTATTATGGACCTTTTCTTAAAGTCAAAAGAGTAAAAAGTTTGTATCGAAAGAAAGAAGAAGGTAAAACCAACTTATTAATGGCATTTTCGTAAATATGTGAAACTTTTGTCAACCTAGGTATAAATATCTCACTTTCTAGCACTTTCTCCTCACTATCCAGCACTTTCTTCTTCTTCTTCCCATTTATCCTCCCCATTTCAAAACTTTCTATCTTCCATGGAGGCCATCCTTGAAACCTCCATAACTTTCTCATATTAACTCCAAATCTTATGTTTTTGTACACTTTTTCATAGGATTTTTCGCGCTCTTTCACTTTTTCACCTCAAAAACCCTCAAAAAGTTTTTCTCTGCACTTTTTCTCACTAGTTGAACATTTTTAGAGAGAGAAACTCTTCAAAATAGCTTGAAAACTCTTAAAAGAATTTTTCCCTATTTAATCCTCACTAAGGAAATTCAACTACAAGTCCACCAAGGTGAGTAATGAGTTAGGATTGATTTTTAAGTTGTTTATGATGGCCAATAATTAGATTTTTGGGCTGTTTTATTGTTGAAGGTTATATTGTGGTGGAAATGTGATTTTTTATTTCTAGTGTGATTAGAATAGTGCAAACAAATGACTAGTTTAATAAAGAGCGTTGTGTTGGTGTAAGATGTCACTAAGGGAATTAATTAAGTTTGGAATTTTGAATCTTAAGGATGATATAAGTGCTGGAAAATGGAAGTAATGAAAGAAGTGTTATGAAATTTGTTGGAGTTAGTATTAAGTTGACTAGTCAAACAATGATTGAAAACTAGTTAGGAAAAACTAGTAAAGTTTGATTTAGGAAACAACCTTTGGATTTATATTCATGCAAATTGGGTTGGTTGTGATGCTATTATGTGTGATAGGTTCCAACGAGACTCCACATTTCCACTTGGAGCATTAGTTGAGGTTGGAGTCGATCAAAAAGGAAAATAAAAAAAGACAAGTGAGTGAATTTGCATTTAAAATGTTTTGGGATATATGCATATGCGTTTGAATGAATCACTTTAAAAAAATTTATTTATCTTTTCTTAAAAAAAAAAAATGGGAACAAGCCTTTGATGAAATGTCCTTACGTTGTGAAATGTGTAATGGGATGAATTCATGTGTTTCCTATATTATGTTGAATTACTAAATGAATTGTGGCTTGTTATGCAATGATGATTTCGAGATGTGACAAATAGCTATAGGACGATCAATATTAGTTTCCCTAAGAAATAGGGTTGTGTAACCATGTGTATGGCTAAACAATAAATTATGCAGAAAGTATTAATGTGTAAAGATTTTGTTTACATGTTGTTATGTAGGTTATACCATGAAAGGTAATATTACATGATAACTACAACCGTGCATGTGCGATGTGGGAGTGCACATGACGGTGATGGTGGGGTGCGATGTCAGAGTGCACATGATGATATTTGCCATATGCGGTGTGGGATTGCACATGACGGTATTAGGTATGTGCGGTGTGGGAGTGCACATGAGCTGGGGTGACGTTGGTAGTTGTATGCTCTGAACGATGTCGTCTATTTTGGGGGTGAGTGGAATGTCCTTGATGTATGTTTGAAGTTACATATGGATACATATATAAATATATGAAGTAGATATATATATATATATATATATATATATATTCATATAAATTCTTGTATACATGTTTACACATAGCATCAGTTTTGTTTATGATATATAAACTACATTAGGGGCGAGATTTTCGCTACAGCGATAATGGATTTTCGTTGCAGCGAAAATCCTTCTAACCCCATTTGCACTGTTCTCGTTGTAGCCAAATTGATTTTCACTACAATGAGAAACTTTCTATCTTTGGAATCACTATTCCCGTTGTAGCCAAATTGATTTTCGCTACAGGGAGAAACATTTTGTCTTAGGAATCATTATTCTCGCTGCAACCAAATTGATTTTCGTTGGAGCGAGAATCTTTATATCTTGGGAGTCATTGTTCTCGTTGTAGCCAAATTGATTCTTGCTGCAGCAAGAAACTTGCGTACTTGGGGGCTTAATCCTACCCTGATTCTCGTTGCAACCAAATTTGATTCTCATTGCAACGAGAAACTCTCTGTCTTGTTTGAGATCTATTGCAGTTCTCACTCTTTAACTTCATTATTGATCATGGATCTTTCAACACCAAGGTATTAAATAATTAAGGGCTGAATTGAGGGGTTTTAATAAGAAATTAAGCTAAATTGCATTGTTTTTAACATAAATGCATCATCTGTTCTAAAACTTTTCGTATCGTTTGCTTATTCTCTTCTTATGTTCACTCACTAGGTTTATACTCACTCTTTTCAACTTCATATTTTTCAGATTCAGAGGCAGTTGAGACTTAGATTGAGGTGCCAAGACCCAAATTTCGGGCCATGACCGGCGCATGGGCCCAATGGACGTAGTCCACTAAGCCCAAGCAAGCCTAATAGTCCGACGTGTTCATCATTCCATCATAAACTGCTAAGTCATTTTTCAAAACTTAAAATCAAACTAGTAATAGACATTGCCAACTCGTATTGGCATTTCTCATTTATTATATACATACATTGTCTACATCATGTATTCCAATAATGTGCATTAGGTTCGCCTATACATCTAAAAAATAAGACTTGACTTCCAACGGAGGGACTCGGATGAAGTACAGCTACTGAATGCCGAGACACCTACCAAAAGATGGACACAAGTTTACAAAGATACCTCGTCCTAGTTACCAACTGCCTCGTGATCTGAAAACATGAATTTGAAATGGTGAGTATAAACCCAGTGAGTGAACAAGGAAGGGAACAAGCAACAACACAGGAAAATTTAAAATCATGATGCACTTGTTTCAAACAATGCAATTTGGTTCATTCCTAATAAAACCCCTTATTGAGCCCTTAAGTGATTAATCATTTGAAAATCATGAACCCATACATAACGAATCATTTGAAAAATGAAAGCTTCAATATTACACAAGCAAGTCAAATACGACAACGAATCTTCGCTGCAGCGAAAAGGCATTCTTGCTGCAGCTATATTACAGCAAGAATGAATTTTTGTTGCAGCGACGTTGGAATTTAGTTATTAACCGAACGGGGGTTTCTCAACTGGTTGAGGGTTTCTCACTAAACCTCCTCATTTTAAACTTAACTCTTTTAATC
Organism: Theobroma cacao; assembly: GCF_000208745.1. NCBI lineage: Eukaryota > Viridiplantae > Streptophyta > Magnoliopsida > Malvales > Malvaceae > Theobroma > Theobroma cacao. The sequence continues at coordinate 9,391,119 of NC_030852.1, forward strand.
CTTAATGTTGGAAGTCCATGCTCCCATATGGTAGTAAAGAAGTGAAAGATAGGGCAGCAATTGGACAAGATAAGAGATCAAAACAAAAAGTTTTTCGATGCAGCGAGAATCAATCTCGTTGCAGTGAAATTTTTACCCATAAACATAATGTTTCTCGCTGCAGTGAGATTGAATCTCGCTATAGCGAAATTGTAACCCAGAAAACAGAAAGTTTCTCGCTGCAGTGAGAATGCATTTCGTTGTAGCGAGAAGCTACAGTGTCATTCTCGCTGCAGCAAAAATGCATCCTCGCTGCAGCGAGTTTTCGGCTAGTGTACCCCTCCAAATCCGAGAGTTTCTTACTACAGCGAAATACAAGGCATCAATGCAAAATTTACCTTTCTCCCAAAGGAAAAACCACCTTGCCAAAAGGTCCAAACCAACATGAAAACACATAACAATTTCTCAAGGTTTAATATGTCAAGTTTCACATGCATTACAACCATAACCCATTATCCATCAATTTTCTATAACACACATATTTACACACACACACACACACACACACACATATATATATATATACATATATACCCATCATCATCATCACACCATCTAATCACCATCATCACCAGCTCATGCGCACTCCCTACTAGCACATGGCTAGGTCATCACCGGGTTATGCGCACTCCCTACTCGCACATAACCAGGTCATCCTCGGCTTATGCGCACTCCCTACTCGCACATAGCCGAGTCAATATAATTACACAACATTATACTCAAGCATATATGTATATCAACATAATGCAGCCTCATAGAAATCCATAATAATCACATTTCATAACATAAACCTTTTCTCAAAAGCTTGTTCCCAAGGCATTCATTTTCATGAAAAATTGTATAAAATCATTCAAACACTTTGTCAAATCCATCATATTCCCAAAATCAGTTTTGAAGGTAGTCCACTCACCAATTAATTGTAGAACTTTTAGTTTACTCAAATTCCCCTAATGATCCAATTGGAATGATGGTGCTTCCTTAAAAACCTAGGATCACATTAACATAAATAATAGATTAATTTACACACTATGAACTCTAAAAGCTATCTCTTAGCTAGTTTTCAATTGCCATTTTAAATGGCTATCTATGTTCGCTATCTTAATCACTAAAAAGTAATGAACATACTAGACAATAAAACAACTCATAAATCATAATTACTAGCCATTTTCTGCAGCTAAAATCAAACTTGGTGCATCACTCACCCTAGGGTTCCTTTGTAGTTGGATTCTCTTCCAATAGCTTCCAAATCAATGGAGTGATTCTCTCTTTCTCTTTCTAGAATGCCCAACTAGTGAGAGAAAGTATGAAAATAAGATATTTCAAGGTTTTTGAAGTGAAAAGATGAAATAGCACAAGGGTTTATGGAAGGGTGCACCAAAAGCATGAAAATTGGAGCTAGAGAGAGAAAGTTATGGAAGTTTGAAAATCAAGCTTCCATGGAGTTTGAAGAAACGTGAGAGAGGAGAAGGGAAGAAGAAGACCAGCTGCTGGAAAATTCAAGGTATTTATAGGCAACCTTATCCTTTCCTTTAAAATTATGAAAATACCCCTCCACCAATTAACTTACTCTCCTCCAATCTTTTATGCAATCTTTTTGCTCTTTTAACACTGGGACAATATCCATAATGGTCTAAACATGCTCAGGTTCATAAAAACTTAAAATTTTAACCCGAGGTGAAAAATGATCATTTTGCCCCTGTTATGAAAATTGTTGAAACTTCTAGTTTTCTTCGTGTTTTCATCAGCACACATCATTTATGCAGTCTTATACCCATTTAAGCCTTAAAATATCATAAAACTTTCTTCTGAAAGCTTATTAGAGAAAATAACGAAACTACCCCTAGCTCATATTATTACATCTATACTTAGTTACAAGCCTATAGAGGTTGAGGTCTCACATGAGGTGTCCATTTATATTCACCTTTTGGTAGGTACTATAGCATTCAATAGCAGTACTTGTATCCAAAGTCACTCCGCTAGTAGTCAAGGATCTTTTACATATGTACTTGTATACTAGATGTGAATTGTTAAGAATTATTTGCAAACAAAATATGTATATTTTGATTGATGATGCCATCGTGAGTTGGCAATGGATGACATTATTTTGGGAAAACACAAATATATGTATTTAGTTGCCATGGCATATTACTGAAGTACTCATAGTTGAGAATTACGAATCGTGGCTTTAGAAATGATGATGTATGATTGATAGAATAATGAACAAGATCACATAAAGAGGCTTGCTTGGGCTTAGTGGGCTGTGCCCATTGGGCCCATGCACCGGTCATAGCTCAGAATGTAGACTGTTACATTCTTGGTTGGCTTTTGTTCTAACCTAGGATCTATTAGTGATGATCTATGATAATTGTGAGATCTATTAATTATGGTTTTTGGTTTTGTTATTCTATTTAACTTCTAGATTTTCTTCTATAAATGTTTTTCTACCACATAATTTAGATGACAAATGTGTTCTATCAATGGTCTAATACTTTGACACAATAAAATTGATATATTATGGCATAATGTTCAAATAAATCTCTAAACTATTCAAGAAAATTGAACTCTTATTTGTTTATTGTATTTAATCAAGTCCTTATGTTTTTATTTTAAGTCAAATAAGCTCTTATAACTAATGATTAATTAATTATCATTAGTCAAAATGTCACTTGTCATTTTATATTCATATGACACTGACATAGTGTTAATGTGGAGGGTGAAAAATAACATATGATCATATTATCATATCAAATTAGCATGTCACGTCATCATTAATTATGATATATTAACATGTCACATCATAATCAATTATAATACGTTAGCATGTCACATTAATACCTTATAACATACAATGATAAATGACATTTTAATTAAGTCAATTATTAATCATAAGGACTCATTTGACTTTAAATAAAAGTATAATGACTTATTTAATTCAAAATAAAAGTATAAGGGTTTCTTTGATTCAAAAAAATACAGAAAGTTGATTGAACGCAACAAAAATGCAAGGGTTTATTTGAATTTTTTGAATAATATAGGAACTTTTTTTAGATATTATGCTATATATTATTCGGTATCTGTGAGTTGAAGCTTTAACGATTATGAAAGATATATACTCAAAATTTGAAAAATTCAATCTACTTATCTTATTTTTTGTTAAATTTTATTTCTTAGATTGAGATCTAGATAAACATTTAAAAGTTTCTACCATCTTATAAACCCTCATCATCTTTAAATCTTTAAATTTTCAACTTAATATGTTATCGATCAACGATTTACTCCTCTAACTATCGTAACATAACTAGGTTCCAAACAGGACGTATTAAGATAAGCAACTTAGGTGATGGTTAGATTTGTTAAGACCTCTAAAGTGATTTTTGTTCATTTGAAATCAAAGTATTTCAACGATTTTATCTATTACTTCTTTTTTTAGGAACTTAGTTCCGTCTGCTTTGCAGAAAACAACGTTTAAAAATTAAAATTTTTTCTAAAAATATATTTTCTAGAAAAAACAATTATTTCCAACCTTTGAGTTTTGTCATTTATCTTATTCAACAATTTACATTTCTATTGTCCTCAACATTTCATCATCATTTTAACCCAAATCAAGCAAAGTTTTTCAAAATACATGAAACCCCAATTTCAAATTCATAAGAAACCATGAAAATAAATACATTGAAAGAGCCAAATAGCAATATTTGAGCATAAAAAGGGAATTTTTTTATTCCCTTAGACTCAGTCGAAGGAGTTTGGAAGAGGTTGGCGTGTGCCTTTTTGGGGCATGTTTCAACAAGATTAGCTATTTAGCTTGGACATTGAAGCTTGAGGACGAACATGATGGAGAAGGAGAAGGCTTTTATGGGGGCTTCCGAGCTTTCCTGGTGGCTGCAAAAGGAAAGTTACAAGCCGAGGAGGTTGGATTTCAAACTGTATTGAGTTTTGGTGATTTGTCTGAATCAATAGGTTTAATTTCGTTCGAAATTCTTTTCCATTTATACTTTTTTAATTTTTTCTGAAAAAAATAACGAAAATTATTTTCAAAAAGTATTTTCCATGAGTTCCAAACAATCAGAACCTTAAATGAGAAGTTTTAAAGTGTTTCCAAGCTGAAATAAAAGTTTATAAAACTAATAAGGTGAACATTTAATTTTATAAAACTAACGGGGTCAAATTTTATTTTGGTGAGCAAAATGTGCAGGGGAGCTGCTTGTTCTTAAAAGTTTACTATAAGAGGTGTAAGCTCGGGCAGCATAATTTGTGTGATACAAAACACTAAACAATGGAGAGAGGGGACACTAGCTATAGCTAGAGGTGAGTAATTGGGTAGCTTGGTTAGTTTGGTATATCATATCTAAATGTCAAATGGATAAATTATTTTAAAAAATTGATCAAAATTGATCAAATATTAAATTGATTTGGTCAATTTTAGATTAATAGATCAAAATTTTATCCTTTTTATTTTTTATAAATTATAATATTAAAACTTATAAATTTTATCTATAATTATAAAACATATAAATAATCTAAATATAAAAAAACATAGTATTTGTTCCTTCACTCACAAAATCATGCTTTTTACATAAACCATCAAATTAGCATTCAAGATTCAACATAACAAACAGTCAAAGATAATAAAATTAATATCTATAAAATAAAACTATTTAACACAAGATCATTAACCATAGCAAATTATCAACTTGAATCTCTTCCACAACTTGGCTCTTCACATTCACTCATACATGTTATTTAACAATTAAAAGAATATAAAAAAATATAATTAGTATAAATTTTTTTGATAATAAAGTAAAAGAAGATTAAAAATAAAAAATTACGTAAAAAATCATAAAAATTTAACATTTATTTCAATTAAAGTGTGAAGAATGCATTTCTAGCCTCGTCACTCATCAATCGTTAATAACAGAAATGAAATCTATAATCTTAATCCTTAATATCTCTACAATGTATAAATAAAAAAAAATTAAAAGAATAAAGAAAGAGTAATGTGAAAATGTGATTAGGTGAGGAGAAAAGAAAAAGTAAAAGACGGGTGGTTAAAAATAAAGATAAAAAAGTCAAAAGTGGAGAATGTAATATAATAAATAGTAATTAAAAATTAAAAATATTAAATATATATTATATTTTATATAAAATTACAAATAATAATATTATATATTAATATATAACAAATTTAATTTTTAATTGATTTGGTTCAGTTATCGAATAAAACAATTAAACTAAATATTTTAGACTAATTAACTTAATGAATGAATTAAACAAATCATTTTATCGCAAACGTATTTAATTCGAATGAGTAACTAACGTGATCCTATGTTGCTCACCCCAAACCATAGGCACTGGCTGAAGGGTTTTCCTTTCTGATTTTTCAAACCCAAGACTTACACGTGGCACCAAGTGAGCATTACCGCAGATTCCCTAATTTCCACTTGTCACTATCAGGCAGTCTTGCTCTTTGCTAGACTTTTTCGCCAATTCGCCGCATAAAGGGACGTGCTTCTTATTATCGTGTGGGCACGCGTCACCTGAATCTTGGCTAATCCCATTTTCTTTTGCTTATTACTTACTAGAATATATTTTTGGCCTTTCGGTTTGTTCCTATCCACCTGTAATTTCTAGAACCGTCAGTTTGAAAGATAAACGGAGTGGCTTTGTCGCCTGACGGCCTAACCTATGTTCCAAAACACATTTTTTTTTCCATTTATTTTTATATACTAGGAAATAGTGAACAACAAACAAACTAAATTTGATTTTTACCTCCCTTTTCTCTCCCGGAAATTCTCACAGATAAGCACAGAAATAAAAGTTCCTCTGTTTATTAATACTATATTATCATATTTATATATTCTGTCTCACTTGCCTTGCCTTCATTCTCCGGGAACCAAAGCTCTTACTTTCCTGGATTATTAATTTTTTTTTGTTGGCTCTGCTCTAATCTAATTATGGTGGAAGCTTTTTTCCAACTATACACGAATTGAGCCGTAAGACAACTAAATATAGGGAAAAACAGGAGAAATAGTATTTAACGATTGTTGTTCTGTTTTTCCATTTGATTTGGTTTCTCTCCGTTTATGATCTGTTCAACAACTGGAACGATTGTAATTCCCAGAGAAACTAAATTTCAAAAATTTCCATTTAAACATTCCCATTTTCAAGTGAAAACATACGTTTGTAGCAAAACAAATTACAAACCAAAGAGCCGATTCAAGGATTTCAATCCCTTGATCTCAACCACTACTAAAACAATGGCGGTGGAGCCGTTTACGTCGGGCGCGAGTGGCCGTATAAACGCTCTCTTCTCCTTACGTGCTTTGAGGAGCCTGATGATGCTGGTAAACGCCATCGTCTTGTTACTGCTGCTGCCATTCCGGGGACAAAAGCGCGCCGTCGCGATCAATTCCGGAGAGAAAGTTGGAAAGGATGAGAAACAGGAGAGTGGGAGGAAAGGGTCGGCGGTGGTGAGGGTGCCGGCGGCGATGGTGCCGTGGAGAAGCGGGGCGGTGACTGTGGACCAGGAGGCGGCGGCTAGGCGGGCACTGGCGATTCGGAGGGTGGTTCAGGACGATGATGACGACACGGTGAGGGAGTTTTCGCTGTTTGTTAATGCGAGAGGCGAGGCATTATTCACTCAGTCGTGGACTCCGATTTCTGTCAAAGTCAGGTCAGTTTTAGATTAATTTTTCCCTCCTTGTTTAAGATTTTCGTATTACTCTCTGTTTTTTTCTTAAATAAATGTGACTTGATTAATGATTAGTATCTGGCCACTTTTGTTTAAATGGATGTTAATGGCATGTTTTCAGTTTAATTTTATTTCTAAAAAATCGGGTTTGCTTTTTTGACAATGAGATGGATTTTTCGGTGAGTGCATGTAGTAATGTTAACAAGTTGTTGCATAGAATTCTGCTTCTTCTGCATCTTTGATTCATCTGGATGTTATGCTCGAGAAATTTCAAATGGAAGAATTAAAGAGGTAGGCATCTGAAAACTGTGGAGAAATGTCCTTATTTCAATATGTTGACAGAAGAGTGCATACATGGTTGAGTTTCCAATGACAGTGGATATTTTGGAAGGCATATTCTGGAAGACATCCATATCATCATTGTCAACTAGTGGTTAAAACTATGTGTGTCGTATGGATTAAAAGAAATAACCTTGTCCCCATTTCTATACCCTAGTAAAAGCGATATGTTTTTTCTTGATTATTTCTGCCCTTCTGGTCCCCTACCATTTCTTGCCTGTGATTTTCTGTGAATGTTTATGGAATGGCAGTTGCAAAGAAGAGAATATTTTTAATAATCTCTGCCATTGTCAAATGTTTCCTTATCAGATATTGAGAAACTCATCATTTGGCATATATTCCTATTGAATTGAATTTTGGAAAGGGAAAACTGATCCACAACATGCTTTTAATACTAGTGTGCGTAGTTTGTAAAACAACATGCTCATGCATGGTTCAACTTTAGGAATTCATGTTCTGTTTAAATGCCTGAGAAAGCAAAATTTGTGCCAGAATTTGTTAAATTCTGCTGCAGACCATGATGCCAACAGAAACTGGAAAAAGCAAATGAAAATCCTAAGAGAAAATAATAAAAACATTGAATTTTGATCAGACTGAGACAAGAATATCCTTGTCACTATATGTAAATTATGCTGTAGAGATAAATTACATTGCTGGAGGCCAACACTTTTTTAGATTTTGGTATTAGAGTGTTTGTCTAGATGACTTGATTGAAATTTGTAGGTTAAGGTGGGTTTTGATGACAGTAATGGAGTTAGTTTACTTAAGCAATTGGTGCTAACTGGACAATTATTTAAATTGATGGAAATTTTTTCCATTAAATAAACTTAAATTAGATGTGTTAGGTTCACACTGATCCTTTGACAACTCAGCAACTAATCCAAGTCTCCTGCACTTGGATTAATTTGTTGGGATTTGCATTAATAAATAGTCTACATAGTTCATTTCCAGGTGTATATTTGTTTACTTCCGAACTATCAAATCAAATAAGTACAATTCTTTTTTAATTTCAATATTTTTTGTTTTATTTTATGCATGTGCTTTCTTCAAGTTTGGAAGCAATCTTGTTTGGTGCTAGTTGATCATCAATTACTCAACTGCTGTAAGTCTAACCTAAGCAATGTTTCATCAGGGCAAGGCTTCATCAGGGCTTTCTTAGCTGAAACCCTTAGATATTGGACATTAGGCTCTCGATCTGTCCTCTTTCAATGTAAAATAAATAAAATATGATGTGGACATTGATGCCGCCAAACATTAGTGATGTTGGGCACATTTGCTACAGTGATGCTTAGTGGGATAAGAGTTTACTTGTGTTATTTCCTCTATAATCATTTCTTTTCCTTTTCATATTTTACATACTGAATGTTGAAAAATTGTTATTACAAATCCTTTTTGGTTATGTTCTATAAATTATAAAAAATATTTCTTTCTATTACCTTCAAGCTACAGGCTTCTGCAATTTCTACCAACTCCTTCCGATTTCAATGGCTCTTTCTGTAGTTAATTTATTGGTTACATTCTTTAAATTCTTGATTTTTGGTTCAATTTTATTTTAAAGTTAAAATTTCCCACTTTATTAATTTTGATAGTGATGTTATTTTGTCCCTTTTCCAGGGGACTAGTTGTTCTGTTGCATGGTCTGAATGAACACAGGTTTGTTATTTTGATCTAATGCCATTCTGGAGGTCATATTCAACTGGTTCCATAGCTTTTCCTATCTTTTGCTTGGGATGTTTAATTTTTTTTTTTCACAACAGTGGCAGATACAATGATTTTGCAAAGCAACTTAATGCGAATGGATTGAAGGTCTATGGAATGGATTGGATTGGTGAGCTTAAGTTTCGTATGCGCAATGTTAAAATCACTTTCTGCTTGTCCCAAAATTCTGTCTTCTATTTATGTTCATTTTTTGTGTTTCATTTATTTGTCTTTCTTCTTTCAGTTACCATTTCTTTCGATAGAATTATCATTTCATACAAGTGACTATAATGAAAATCAGAAGCCATATGACAGGTTCCTTGCTAATTCTTACCACGAAGAATGTCTTCCATTCTACCTCTCTGGTTTCACACTTCAAGATCCCTCATATTTAGTGCATGCGTGTGTTTTGTGGTAGTGTTTCTGTTCGCCATTATCACAAGTGATCAAACATTGCCGGCCACTCTTTCAGTAGTGACATTTTCTTGTTGCGTGCCTAGAGTTTTCTTTGTGCCCTTAAAATATTTTCCCTGTTGCCTTTGTGAACCTAGTCAAGTCAATGTTTCTCTTCAAGCACAGTGTCTAAAATATTATATCACATCAATGGAAAGAGAATATATTTCAAAAAGAATTGGAAAAAGAAAGGCGAAAATAAAAGAAATAGAATGAATTCTTACCATTGGAACAGACATCATGGACACAAAGACAAATATAGAAAAGCAAAAGCCTTCATCATTTTATGATGATTTCAACTATATTTTGTGAAGTTTTTGAATTGCAAAAATGTTGCTGCCTGCTCATTATCTCTGTGGTAAACATGTTTTATAAGCCTGAGCATCATGGAGTTATAGATTGCTCTTGTTTATCACCTGCATTTCCATTGTGACTCCACAATGATCCAACTGTCTGGCTCCAATCAATCCATTAATCAGCAAAGGACTATTTAAGGTCCCGTCTCAGATTTATGAGCTAGATTGAATTTAAAAAGTGTTTTCTTTTATTACAAAAATTCAAGTACATTTCATCTTTAGACATAAGTTTCTCTGCCAGAGCATCATGCTTTTATACCATCATTGGGATTGCTGACTAGAGACAGAGAAAAAGGGCTGCATAGTATTTGTCACAGAAGAAAATGCTCTAACGGTAATAGCCATTCTATTTTCTTCTAAGGCGTTTTGGTTGTTTCTGTTAGTTTTGTTTACTCTGTACTTTTTCCCTGCTGGTGTAAAATCAGATTTAAAAGAACTTTATATACGATCAATTTAGTCTTGTCTTCCTCCCTTCAGATAATCCTTTACAGATTATCTTCTATATATTCTTGTTCATAGTCTAGAGACGCCTTTCTTCAACAATGCATCTATATTTGGATGTTGCAGGGCTTGAGTGTTTCTATTGGGAAGCCCATTGGTGCCATAAAGTAACATATTGAGCTCGTCATACTAAGTAAGCTTATTTTTGAGTGTTTGGAATAAACAAGATTCGAAAAGATTCTCTTCCTGTTTTATATGACCTTTTGAAACGTAGCATTACGAAAAGTATGGATTTTGACAATATTCTCCTCTTGATTTTGGCAAATCAGATTTGTATTTTAGATGAATTATCACAGCACATGAAAGTTTCCCCAGTAAATGTCAAAGGAAGAAACACTGTCTTCTACCAAAGTTGCACCTTGCAGCATGCTAGCATATGCGTCAAATAATCAATCTCTGAAACAGTATCTGTGATAACTCAACCAAGATTAGGTTCCCCCTCAACCCTTCCTGCTCTATTTGGAAGCATACTTGGTACTTGTAATCGGAAATTTGCTTTCCTAGCTAACCTTCTGTTTCCCCCTTGTCATGCGTGTCTGTGTGCAACTTTCTTTTCTAAATGGCAATTTATGTCTTTGCTTTTATCTTTTTCTGGTCCATTGTTTGATGGTTCACTTCTATTGTTTCCTCAGATCTCACTTCTTAGTGCTTTCTCATCTAACTCAGTAGTTTATAGTAATTTCTGATCACCTTTATTTTTGTTTTAATTTAAGTTTATCTGCTCCTCATATCTGCAGGACATGGTGGAAGTGATGGGCTGCATGCATATGTTCATTGTCTTGATGATGCTGTTACTGATATGGTATGTTGTAAGGCTCATTTACAGAAATATATAGAAGTAAATTTTGGATCGTATTAAACTGTATTCATTTTTCTCCCCAACTTGTTACAGAAAATGTTCCTTGAAAAGGTTCTTGCTGAAAATCCTGGGCTCCCATGCTTTTGCTTCGGGCACTCAACGGGTGCAGCAATTATTCTTAAAGTAAGTTTTGTAAAGAATGATAGTTCTCCGGTAATATTTTGAATCATATATTGATATTGATTTTGTTGATTTTTTTTCTTTTTAATCTCTATGGTCATTTGTTGATGACTTGCATCTTTACTCAAATAAAAATAGAAATATACTTGCCACTGTTGATTGGTTCCTGCTAAACTCCGGTTCCTGCTAAACTCTCACCTTTTTGGGTTAATTGTAGGCAGTACTTGATCCTAAGGTTGAAGCCCAAGTAGCAGGCATTGTCCTGACTTCCCCGGCTGTGGGCGTCCAGCCATCTCATCCAATTTTTGTGGTAAGAATCTCCGTAAGTCACATCTTCTTTCCTATCCCACTTCCAGGATCATTTTTTTTTTCTTTTTCTTTGTTTTTCTTCTTTGAAATTATGAAGAACATGGTGTAACATTGTCAAATGCTGCAAGTAACAGCAGCATGATTTAAAAATGCTGAGTAAGCCAATGAGCATGGTAATTCTTCATGTCCTTGTTTCTTCTGCCTATTATAGGTACTTGCCCCAGTTATCTCATTTCTATTGCCAAGATACCAAGTTAGTATTGCGAATAAGAAGGGCATGCCAGTTTCTAGGGACGCAGAGGCGCTGGTGGCTAAGTATTCAGATCCGCTGGTGTACACTGGATCCATCCGAGTAAGAACTGGGTATGAAATTCTTCGAATTACATCCTACTTGCAGCAGAATATGAACAGATTGAGTGTTCCGTTCCTTGTTCTCCATGGCACTGATGATACTGTAACTGATCCTCAAGCTTCTCAAAAACTGTATGAAGAGGCTTCCTCAACTGACAAAACAATCAAATTATTTGAAGGGCTCTTACATGATCTCCTCTTCGAACCAGAACGAGAGACTATAATGAATGACATTATCCAGTGGTTAAATTGTAGAGTATAAAAGGCGGGTCGCAGCGTTGAAAGAGAGAATACTGAGTTCTTCTACCATGATCCATGAAAAGACAAAGTAGGAAAAGGAACGAACTCTTGCTCTCAAAGATTGCTGCTAGAAGGTTTCCAGTGAAGTAGATGACAGCAAATTGCGTGGCCCAATAAGATTCAGCATCAATGTTGGAACCTGACAATGTTTTTCTCTTCTTTTTTCATATATAAAATATTATGAAATTAAGGATTCCTCTGGACAGCATCTAATGTTTCATTTTCCTTGAGGATTGCTTGTTGGTCTAGAGCATTTGCCTCGTGATTATTGGTACATCATGAAAATCAGAGCCGCAGGTAATGGTCTCTCCTTCTGCGAGCTGAACCTCCGCGGAGAGCAGCTAGAATTTGCCTTACACCTTTTCTTTTGCTAGCTTCCATTTTTTTATTCTCGTCTCTTTTCTTTTGCTTTTTGTTTTTCCACTTTGCAGATGAAAAAATTACATAAATCTCACGTACATCGAACTTGTCCAACACGTGCCTATCTTTTTGTTATATCCAATGAACAGCTTAACGTTTATGCTTTTGCTTAGCTGAGCCATTAATTGGATCCAAAAGAGTTGTGGCTCATATCTCTTCCACGTCAGTTTCTTTTTTATGCTGAAAATTCATGCAGGGTTCAGTTACCTTATTAAATTTTATTAATTACGAAATAAAAAGTACAAAGGAGGAGGACCTAAACTGTACCTCCAAGTTACATGATCATGAAAAAGTTTCAGATAAGCACCTAGAGTAAGGAGAATCATTTTATGTGTAACTTTTGATGTTACAGTAAAACAGATATTCCTTACTATTACATTGAGTCAATGAACTAAAATAAAATTTAAAACAGAAAATGTGAATAAGAAATGCACCTAGAATGGAGTGTTTCATTTTATAACTATAATTTTTACTATCGTCATAAAATTGAAACACATCCATATTACAAAATTTTATGTGACTAGCAAAATAAGAAAAGTAAACTAGGAGTACTACTCCTTTACATTCATTTAAAGCGAACATAAGGTAAACTAACTTTATGTAATCTAAGAATACCTCTAAGCTAACCTTCTGCTTGTGAAAATATCTGCAGGTTCTGGTGCGTATGCCCCTGATTTGAGAGATGGTCTGCTGCCTGGTTCCCCTTTCGATGGATGTGCGAAATCCAAAAAGAAATATCACTCAAGGATTTGCGAATGGAAGCAAGCAAATACCGAGTCCAAGAGGATCCCTGATGAACCTCATTTATCATGTGAACCACTACTTTTGCATCCATTTCTATCCAGAGTCTAGTAACATTGTACTCAAAACACAAAAGTTAACCCCTGTGTAGTGTCATTAACTCTGCCTGTAATGAATCACACGGTCCAAAATTTTCAGAAAATCCAAAAATAATGGTACTTGTATGGTCTCGAAGGAGTCCTCCCCCAGCAGCATTTTGAAAATTGTGTTGGAACTGCCATCAACATTTAACTTAAACTCACCTGCTGATGGTTTATGCCAAGAGAATATTTTTGGAGGATGTGGGACTGCCTGCTGAAATGTTAGACCCCATGCTTGAGCAATTTGTAGGTTTCCCCTTCATTGCCACCAGTGGAATTGCCTTCCATGAAATAATTGGTGGATGAGTTTGAGTACTCTTCCATGTCAGCTTCCAAAAGGCTAAAAATATAAAAATTTAGATTGTCTTGGTGCTTCACCAACCTAAGTATTCTATATGTAGATGTTTACTTGATAGGCATAACGAACTCTAATGATTTTCATCCAATTAAAAATTGAAAAAATTACGAGAAATGGATCTCCATAAAATGATTTCAGAAATGACCATACATATAAAGTTATCTGTTTCTAGCCAAAAAGAAATATGAGTAGATCAAAATGCCTTTAAAAACATCATATCAAATTAAGCTCTCGATATCTCCTTCCTACCAGAGAGAAAATAGAAAAAAAATGCTCAACTGTTTGAGCTCGCTCATCTTTCTCTCTCAACTCTCTGAACTGTCTCACTTTGTCAACTCACTGTTGAGCACCATCGTCATCAGCTCTTTCAACTCTCTGAACTATATGAGCTCTGTCAACTCTCTGTTGAGCACCATCGTCATCGGGTTGTGGTCTATCTCTTGGCATCTGATCATATTGTCGTCCATTAACAGACCCTATAGCAGAGATGACATCAAGGTATGTTATTGGGTTTATTGCTGCAACACTTAAATTTTTAAAACATTTGGTGTAAATTAGAACATGGATTAGAAACATTGCCCAAAGTTGTTACACGCCATGCATCTATAACATGTGTTAGCGTTATTTTAACATGTCACGACATTAGTTATTTTAGGGAAGTTCGTGTAAGGAGTTAGTAATAACACTGATTGGCATGTCACACGCCATTGGTATTTTAGGCCAGTTCGTGTAAGGACACAATAATTATAGTGATTGGTGTGTCAGCGTTGGCGTGTTACAACATTTTACGTTATATGCATGGCGTGTTATAACATTTTACGTTATATGCATGGCGTGTTACAACAGACTGACAAATTCTAGAACACGGCATGTCATGTAATGTGTTAAATGATTGACAAATTATTATTGTTTTCAAAATTTCAATGGGGTTCCAATTGTGTGACATGTGATAAGACACGGTGGTCAGTGGGTGGATAGCATTTACAAGGGTGGTGAGTCACAAACGAGGGGGGTTAAGAGTGATTTGTCGTTTGTGAGATTGATGAAGCTGGTTGAAGATGTTGTTGGGGTAAACTTAGAAATTGACGAGATTGAGTTACATGCATTGATTAGTACACCCGGAGAGCTATGACGGCCAATTATCAAGGATGATGAGGATGTTGCATTAATTCTGCTAGAACAGAGGAATGTTCTGGCTGTGTATGTCAGCATTAAGGGATGCCAAACAAATGTTATGTCACATGAAGAAGCTGAACAACATGGTAATCAGCTCAATCAAAATGAGATTTATAATGCTTCACGTATACCACAACATTCGGTCCGTAACCAACAATAATGGAAATTGACGTATGCACAAGAGTTTGTTCAGCCTGGTAGACACACGACATTCACAGAACAGTTGGCTGCACAATTTCGATCAGGATGTGCATCGAACTAACTAGTTACTTTTATCCAACAAATGCAATGATTGGGTGAAACTGTACAGGGTGTAATGGCATTTTCAAATGAAAATGAGACAATTGAGATAACACTGCGACATTGGAGGGTGACAATGCGACGCTTGAGGATAATATTGCATCTAATGAGGGAAATAAGGATTTATTCACTACCGGTGAAGATAGATTTGATGACAATTCAAATGATGGGTATAATGAATGGCATGATGAGAGTTCAGATGATGACTGGCATTATGACAGTGACATTCCAATTTGTAATAATGTTGAAAGCGAAACGGAACCCGTTGGAGGTGTTGATGTAAGAGATGTTCAGTGTGATGACCCCATATAGAATAACCCCATCGCTGATGAGAACGGGATTCATTCCCCTAGTATATTGCTCCATGATAGTTATCAGGAAAAAGAAAATGCAAGGATATCCCTGTACATGGGTAATTCTAGGTGTAGAAAGGTTCTCCTTCTAAACAATTACAACTGAGGAGTCGACATGTGCCGATGATCGCTTATACAAAGGAAGAATATTTTCCTCGAAGGTCGAGTTGAAACGAGCTTTGAACATGTTGGCTCTAAAAGAGTAGTTTGGGATAAGAGTAAAAAGGTCATGTAAAGGTCATGTAAAGCTCATTATGAGGTTGGTTGCAAGGACAAGGCATGCAAGTTCAGTATGCGTGCAACGAAGTTACCTGAAAGAGGAGAATATTAGTAAGTTCGGACATTCCACAAAGTACACATGTGTACTGTCGATGGTTTGCAAAAGGCGATTTGCAATTGCGAGTGCGAAGATAATTGGTGAACTTATGTCACACAAGCTTCAGGCTAATGGAGTAGCATTGAGACCTAAGGACATAATTGGTGAGATGAGGGTTCAGTGGGGATTGGAATGCCTGTATGGTAAGGCCTAGTAAGCGAAAGCGTATGCGGAGATGCTTGTTTTTGGTCCCCTAGAGGAGTCATTTTAACTATTACCCTTGTATTTTTATATGTTAGAACAAGAAAATCCTAACACAATCACTGCAGTAGCTACTGATGAGGCAGAAAGATTTAAATATTGTTTCTGGGCATGTTGGGCTTGTGTTCAACGGTTTAGGGATGTAATGCGTCCTATGGTTGCAATTGATGTGACACATATAAAAGGCAAGTTCAAGGGTGTTCTGTTTGTCGCTGTATGCAAAGATACGAACGAGTGTGTATATCTAGTTGCGTTTGGCATAGACCATGTTGAGGATGAAGACTCGTGAACGTGGTTTTTTAGCAAGCTGCGTGATGCAATTGGTTGTCCTGAAAACACTATGTTCATTTCTTATCAGCATCTCGGCATTAAGAAAGCAATCCAAAATGCATACCAAGAAGCGCACCACGGTTTATGCAGCTACCACTTGAAGAAAAACTTTAAAAACAAGTTCAAGCACGATGACGTTTCTATGATTTTCACCCTTGCTCGAGATTGTTATAAGGTTTCTAATTTCAATAGACGTATGAACTAGCTCAAGTAGATTCACATGGGAACCCATGTTGACCTTATGAGAATAGGCCCTAAGAGATGGGCACGTGCCTATTCACTAGCAAGGCGATACCAAATGATGACATCCAACATTGCAGAATGTGTTAACTTATGCTTGAAGCATGCAAGACAAATGCCAATCATTGTTTTGATCGAGTTCATCAAAAACATGTTCCAGCGTTGGTTCCATGACCGATACGAGGAGGCCGTCAAGGTGACACGCCTCTCAGCCTTTAGGTTGCCAGGCAGTTGAGCAAGTGGTTCAATGATGCACATCGCTTTGTGGTTAAACCTATCAATCGAGTGGAGTTCGAAGTTAAAGACAGGAAGATGGACTTGTAAACCTGTCTAAGAAGACATGTTCATGTTATGAGTTCCAAACAGATTTACTACCATGCAACCATGCCATTGTAGCAATAAGGTCAGAATATCTTTATTTCTTATTTGAACCCTAATTGACATATTATTTACATTGTGCTTGAACATTGAGTTCAATGTATTTTTCAATAAATGCAAACGTGAAGCCATTGAATTCTGCGTTGACTACTACAAGACAACCGTTTGGGTGGACGGTTATGCGGGGTCTATTCTCCCATTAGGGCATCCTAGTGAGTGGGACATCCCCCTTCATGTAAAACAAATTGTCGTCTTGCCACCACCGTGGCAAGGCAAAGCGAGAAGACTTAGGAGGAGAAGGATTCCATCGACCGGTGAAGGTAGTCGAGCATAGAGATGTTTGCAATGTAAGAGGTACAAGCATAACAGACATAATTGCCTTTCCCATTTGCAGTTCCTCCACAAATTCAGCACCATCTCTAAGTCAATCAGGGCCTCCATAAGTGTGCCGACCGAAAGCATGTTAAAGTTGTAGACAAATCGATCACACACGCAATAATTGTCCAATACGAAGGACAATGTCTAAAAACGTAAGGTGTCTTGTGGATGAAAATAGCTTGTCGGCCTAACTAAATGTGTAACCCATGTGCAATACCTTTGTCACAATTTGCTATTGCAGTATCTTACATTCATTCATATTTGGATTTTGTGTTTGTTAGTTTCCTCTTATAGATGAGTCTTTATTTTTTTATTAATTTTGTAGATATATTATTTGATTATTCATTTCATTTTGTCCATAGTTTTGAACACTAAATAGACTTGCGAAGTCCCTATATTGTTACCCCATTTCTTACATTTTATTACCATTTGTATTAACAATTAAAGATTTAATTTAATTCCTTTCTGTTTCATTTAATTTAACCTTTTATGTTCTTATAATCAAATCTCTTAAGAGATATAAAATTAATTCATCTAACTTTAGTAGCTTTCTAAATCCTAATATTCAATTTCTTTTTGTAATTTTTTAATTACAACGTTTATTTTATCTTATTGATACCTCCATATAAAACTTTAAGCCAATCACTTAACAAAATAATAATAATATTGTACCAAGGAGTTTACTTCAAAGGATGCAAGTATAGAAAGAGAAATTTTTTGACTAATTAAAAACATATCATATGAAATTTAAGATTAAAACACATGATTGACCAAAAAATTTAAAATATTTATGGATCATCCAATGAAATTTCATCTATGAATCATCATAATTATTTTTTATTAGATTAAAACATTTTAAAAATAAAATTGAAATATAAAGATGAAAATGAACGAAAAAATATATTATGCTAAGCTAATAAAAGAAATGCCACGTGGCAGTTTTGATCATCTGATGTGAGGGGTTGAGATTAAGTTTTAATT
This sequence comes from Theobroma cacao, assembly GCF_000208745.1. Lineage (NCBI taxonomy): Eukaryota > Viridiplantae > Streptophyta > Magnoliopsida > Malvales > Malvaceae > Theobroma > Theobroma cacao. Next base: position 9,409,507 of record NC_030852.1, read on the forward strand.
GGTAGATGTCAATGACATCTTGTGGTGACACTTTGAGTGGAAGAAGATACTTGGTGTGACACGCTGAGTGCATGTATATTTCTATGGTGACACGCTGACTTCTTGCAATATTGTGGGGTGACACGGCACGCCCCAATTGTGGTGACATGTTGAGTGGAAACAGATACTTGGCATGACACGCTGAGTGCATGCAGATTTCTATGGTGGGATGCTGACTTCTTGCAGTATTGTGGGGTGACATGGCATGCCCCAATTATGGTGACACACTGAGTGGAAGCAGATACTTGGTGTGACATGCTGAGTGCATGCAAATTTTTATGGTGACATGCTGACTTCTTGTAGTATTGTGGGGTGACATGGCATGCCCCAATTATGGGAACACGTTGAGTGGAAGCAGATACTTGGTGTGCATGCTAACTTGTTCCAGTATTCAGGGGTGACACACCATGCCCTAATGGGGTGACACTCCACGTGGTTGTAGTATTAATTTAAAGGCATTATGTTTGAATTGAGAAAGAAAAAGTAATGTATAAAATGTACGAATATTAAAATTAATAAAGTTAATTGTATATACAAAAAAAATATACAGACAAGGGCTGATATGTTCAGGGTTTGCTCTTACAATTGTTGGAAAAAAATTTCTAGAGTGTCTTGGAGATGCATATTTGCAATCATATTCTGCTTAACTCTGATTGATTCCGATTGCAAAATATCGTCAATGTACCTTATCATGAACATATCGCAATTGACACTATCATTCTGCCGATGCACTTTAGCTTTTGGCAAATGAATTTCCAATGGCATCAATGTCAAATCCCATGTTTTTCGATGTGTTTTGTTGAAATAACCGGCTTGGTGGTAAATGATTGACATAATTGCCATAAAGAGTGTCATCTGAGCCGTATGCACTTCATTATCCTTAGCATCTGAAGTTCATGCAGAGTCCACCTTGATCGTCCACTTCACCAAGTTGATCTTTGCTATCATCCAATGCCCACCCACATTCCAAGGTGCGAGAATGAAATCGACATCTTCCCATTTTTTACCGCATGTCGGCTTTTCACCCTCCACGTACTCCCGTAACTCATCTAGAATTTTCATAGTGGACCGAGCATCTTCTATTGAAAATGTGGTGTGTAGCACATGGATGGTGTCCTGTGAAGCATGTATACATTAGCTTACACTTAATGCAATCACAAACTTAGTATTTTCAGTATTGAAAAGTTTTCAAATAAACTTACGAAGAATATCGTGTCAACCACGCATGCACGGGTAGTGTACAGCTTTGACTTCGGCTCTATCATCTGCTTACAAAGTATGCTGAGGTATGCGTCTATTTGTTCACTAGTCATTTCTTCTTTGGGATCCTCTAATGTTGTGAAAAAGTCAGCCCCTTGATTTCCTAAGATCCTGACGTTACACCTGCATATGCAACATAATGAGTTTGAAAACCCTTGGTGGATTAATGTTTCTTTAAAAAACAATATTTGCAATGTTATTTATGAGCTTACCTCACACACTCGTCTTTCTTGAAAGCTTCGTACGCTTCAACCGTTGTGCTTTTTACATCCCGACTACTCACTGAGGGGTCGACATATGGGCTTGCCCTATATTTGCTCGCCATTTTCAGCAGTGCCCTCTCAATTGGGTTTGAAATTTGTGTTGCACGATGATGGACATCAGATGACTCTGGTGATGACAACCATGACCCGTTGGCTTCAGAAGTGTTGACGAAGATGGTCCCTTCCTGCTACTGCCTAAACTAATGCATCGGCCTGAGGAAGATGCTCTCCTTTAGGCACGACTAAGTGAAGGTCCCCCTCCCCTCCCATAGATGTATTGACAATTGAATCAGCCTCAGGAACAGGGTCTCTTTTAGCATCATTTGATTGAAAGATCACATCCCCTGCCACAACATCATCCGGATCGGCCTTAGGAACAGGGTTTCTATCAACACCAACAACGTCATTGTGAATGTGAACACCAGGTTCATCATGCTACCCATCATTAGCATCATCATGGTCCGCACCAGCATCGTGAGATGAAGAACCACCCTACAGAACGACACAAATGGGAAAATCCATTAGCGCATAAAATACCACAAACCATAAACTAAGAACAAAAAATAAAACTACACCTACTAAACGTAAACGACTAATATATGAGCGAAGATAGAATAACGTACTTATGATTTTAGGTCTTCTAAAACCCGAGCAATGACACAGTCCTCAAGCTTCTGCATCGCCAGAGTCAATGACTGAATTGAAGCCTTCAGCTCCGACATGTCTTTTTTTATACCGGTGCATGATCTGTCGCAGTTGATGCTTCGTGACTACTCCGTCATTGACTCTTGTCGAATGGGTCAACTGTAATAACATATATTATTGTGTTATTCAATAATTATATATGGAATTGTTGATCATTACCCGTTAGAACTTTAATATCCTTACTAGCAGCTCGTTACCACTGTGCAGTTGAGTAGGACCAATCAGTGGTTGAGGAGCTATTGTCGCCTCCCTCAAATGCAATAACAGAAATTACTGTGTTACTTGATAAACATATGTGAAAATGTTGAACACAAACAATTAGAACTGATTTTACCGATGGGTCGTTAACACTGTGCTTCTGAAGAGGACCTCTCAGTAGTTAAAGAGCTGTTGTCTCATGGTCCAACTGCAAACATAGATATTTTATTCAATAATCATATATGGAATTGTTGAACACAAACTGTTATAATCGTTCTTACCGGCTCGTCGTTATCACTGTCAGTTTGAGGAGGACCTTTCAGTAGTTGTGGAGCTGTCGTCGCATAGTCCAATTGCAAACACAGATATGTTATTCGATAATCACATATGGAATTGTTGAACACAAATCATTAGAACCATCCTTACCAGCTCTTCACTTCCATTGCCATGGTCGTCACTTTCCTCCATCAACTCGGGACCTGACAGCTCATCGACTCTAGCAGCGACGGTCACCTCCACTTCATTGCACCAGTGGCTCTTTTTTGCTTCAAGTTTCTCCTCTTTTCCCTCACACCTAAGCCCCAGTCCGCCCGATCCTCCATGTGCCCTATTGGCACGTATTGGTGGCCCTCAGATAACAGGACATCGATGTCCACAAAATACTCTCGACTAGCCTCATCCGAGGTGGGCTCTATGGTCTCGACTACCCACAACTGTAAAATAAGGATTGTGATTAAATTTTAGGGAAATTATTATACAAATTCACAATAGAAATTAGTAGCGGTTCACTCACCTACTGAGATGACTCCAACATCTCAACTACCTTGTAGAAGTCTTTTCGCTTTTGGTTGCATTGCCATTTACACATGCATGGGTAGATGTTGTCCTTTAGAGTAGAAGGGGCAACTATCTTTTGCAAGTCTGAAATTACCTTCATTGTCTAGAACTGCAAGTCAAATATAACCATTATTAGACCATAAATGATAAACGAGTGCAACCATAAATTATTATGTCAAAAGGAAAATGAAAAATGTTACATGACAGTACCTGTATCACCCACTCAAATCCGTAAATGTTGTACCATAAACGATCCTTTTGCACATTCGAGGCAGGCACTTCAAACCCCTTCAAAAGGTAGTCTAAGGTCAGCCTCCAAACGTAGTGACCCCATGGGAAGACATTCCAAGTGTCGATGTCCTCCATCAATGACAAGAGCCAATGCGTCATTTGTCTACGGTAGTCTTGACCAAATAAAATGTTATTCGCGATCAAGATAAGTGCCATCCTGGTCGCGTCTCCTGGTCATTGAAAGTTGCCTTCGCGAAACGTATCAAGCAACTCTTGCAGCTTAACGCTCTGCTACCCATTCTAGTATCGCGCATGAATTGCATCCGTAACAACCTCGTACGGTTGTGTGAACACATCAGGTATTCAACCAAACTTTAGTCTGGTGATAAGGTAGAACTCCTACTTTGATATGCGCGCCTTGCTTTTGCCAATGGCAAACCATAGCTCATGCTCCATTGAATCTGTCACAATGATTCGACGAATCATGATGTTATGCAGAAGACTAGCGGAGAAGTAGCCTTGTGGATATACGTTTAGCAGCATTCCGAAGCATGTACGCTTCACTGTATCGGACTCCTCTTTCTCTTGGAGAGTCTTGTTGATGTAATACAGTTGCGACCACTTACAGTGGCTGTTAATAGCAACATTGAATGCCTATTTCTCCCTCGACACAATAAGCAAATTGTCAAGATCCTCATACTATCTAGATTGCATTTGCAAAACATGGAACACATGCACGAGTGAGTTAGCCCATAATGTTGTAACACGCCATGCATATAACGTAAAATGTTGTAACACGCCATGCATATAACGTAAAATGTTATAACACACCAACGTTGACACGTCAATCACTATAATTACTGTAAATATGAGTTGGCCTAAAATACCCATGGCGTGTGACATGTCAAACAGTGTAATTACTGACTTGTTACACTAATTGTCTTAAAATAACTAATGTCGTGACACGCTAAAAACCCCAAAAAGCAGTTAACCCACTACACGCCATATCTGTTATAGTTCAAAACTTTGGTACGACCATAAAATCGAGAAGAAAATAGTTTAGACATAACAATTGAAAAAGATTGAAAAAACAAGAACATATCACACAAACCTAGCAAAAAATTAAAGAACAAAAGAAAGTTTTAAAAGTTTTATTTTCAGATCGACTGACCTTTTCACTGATAACCAACATTGTTGCTGTGGTGTCGTCAAGCTTGCAAAGAACAAAGTCGAACACTCTGATACCTTTGGGAATGAGAAATGAATTAAATCAAACTCTCTGAGTTCCTTCACACAGACGTTTGTGATTTCTAAAAAATATTTAATTAAAATGAAATGGCCTCACAATTTTCTCTATAAATATTAATTTATTCATTGAATTCATTCAATGAAAGTCCAATTGGTTTCCTTGTTATTTGCCCCTTTTTTTTTCCATTTTCAAACCATGTCGTGTCACATGTTCAAGCCATGCCATGTTACGTACTCTAAACCCTACCGTGTCACAGATCTCCATGGAGTCTGACAAACTCTGAACTTGTCGTGTCGCAGATTACCGCCATGGTGTGTCATAAACTCTGAATGATGGCATGTCATAGATTCCCTCCATGGTGTGTTACAAACTCTGAACCTTGCAGTGTCATAGATTCCCTTCATGCCATGCCACAAACTCTGAACACTGACATGTCACAGATTCCTTCCATGCTGTGTCACAAACTTTGAACACTGACGAGTCACAAATTCGCTCCATGCCGTGTCACAAACTCTGAACGCTGGAGTGCCATAAATTCCCTCCGTGGAGTGCCACAAACTCTAAAAGCTGCCTTGTCACAGATTCCCTCCATAGCGTGTCACAAACTCTGAATGTTGCTGTGAGACCTCAACCTCTATAGGCTTGTAACTAAGTATAGATGTAATAATACGAGCTAGGGGTAGTTTCGTCATTTTCTCTAATAAGCTTCCAGAAGAAAGTTTTATGATATTTTAAGGCTTAAATGGGTATAAGACTGCATAAATGATGTGCGCTGATGAAAACACGAAGAAAACTAGAAGTTTCAATAATTTTTATAACAGGGGCAAAATGGTCATTTTTCACCTCGGGTTAAAATTTTAAGTTTTTATGAACCCGAACATGTCTAGACCATTATGGACTTTGTCCCAGTGTTAAAAGAGCAAAACGATTGCATAAAGATTAGAAGAGAGTAAGTTAATTGGTGGAAGGGTATTTTCGTAATTTTATGGGAATGGATAAGTTGGCCTATAAATATCTTGAAATTTCCAGCACCTTCTTGAATTTTCAGCAGCTGGTCTTCTTCTTCCCTTCTTCTCTCTCACATTTCTTCAAATTTCTCCATGGAAGTTTTCTTCAAGCTTCCACAACTTTCTCTCTCTAGCTTCAATTTTCATGCTTTTGGTGTACTCTTCCATAAACCCTTGTGCTATTTCATCCTCTCACTTTAAAACCCTTCAAAAATCTGGTTTCATACTTTCTCTCACTAGTTAGACATTTTAGAGAGAGAAAAAGAGAATTACACTATTTATTTGAAAGCTATTGGGAGAGAATTTAACTACAAAGGAGCCTTAGGGTAAGTGATGAATTAAGCTTGGTTTTTAGCTGCAGAAAATGGCTAGTAATTGGGATTTATGAGCTGGTTATTGTTGATTATGTTCATTACTTTTAGTGATTAAGATAGTGAACATAGATGGCCATTTAATGTGGCAATTGAAAGCTAGTTTAGAGATAGCTTTTAGGGGTCATAGTGTGTAAATTGATCTATTGTTTATGTTAATGTGATCCTAGGTTTTAAG
>NC_030852.1:9416658-9423118 GCF_000208745.1 Theobroma cacao
AGCGAGAATGACACTGTAGCTTTTCGCTGCAGCGAAATACATTCTCGCTGCAGCGAGAAACTTTTTGTTTCTAGGTTGCAATTTCACTGTAGCGAGATTGAATTTCGCCGCAGCGAGAAACATTCTGTTTCTAGGTTACAATTTCGCTGCAGCGAGATTGAATCTCGCTGCAGCGAAAAACTTTTTGTTTTGGTCTCCTATCTTGTTCAATTGCTGCCTTATCTTTTACTTTGCTACCATATCAGAGCATGGACTTCCAACATTAAGGATTAAATGAGTTTAAGTTTAAAATGAGGAGGTTTAGTGAAGAATCCTCGGCCAGTTGAGAAACCCTCGTTCAGTTAATAACTAAATCCCAACGTCGCTGTAACGAAAATTCATTCTCGCTGCAGCGTAGCTGTAGCGAAGATTTGTTGTCGTATTTGACTTGCTTGTGTAATATTGAAGTTTTCATTCTTCAAATGGTTTGTTATGTATGGATCCTTGATTTTCAAATGATTAATAATTTAAGGGCTTGATGAGGGGTTTTTAATAAGAATAGAAACAAATTGCATTGTTTTGAAAAAGAATGCATCATGATTTCATTAAAGATTCCTTATGGTATGCTTGTTCCCTTCCTTGTTCAGTCACTGGGTTTATACTCACCATTTTCAAATTCATGTTTTCAGATAACGAGGCAGTCGGTAACTAGGATGAGGTGTCCTTGTAGACCTGTGTCCATCTTTTGGTAGGTGTCTCGGCATTCAGTAGTTGTACATTCATCCGAGTCCTTCCATTGGAAGTCGAGTGTTATTTTGTTTTGTATAGACAAACTTAATGTAAATTATTAGAATACATGTTGTAGACATTGTATGTAAATTTTAAGGAATAATGCCAGTACAAGTTGGCAATGTATATCGCTATTTTGATTCAAAAGTATGCAATATGACTTAGCAATATTTGATGGAATGATGAGTAGGATAAATCGATAGGCTTGCTTGGGCTTAATAGACTACGTTTATTGGGCCCTTGCGTCGGTCATGGCCCAAAAATTTGGGTCGTGACAGTTGCCGTGTCATAGATTCCCTCCATGTCGTGTCACAAACTCTGAACCCTACCGTGTCATAGATTCCCTCCATGGCATGTCGCAAACTCTGAACCCTACCGTGTCACAGATTCCCTCCATGGCGTGTCACAAACTCTAAACCCTGCTGTGTCACAGTCATGTTACACATTCCCACTATGTTGTGCCACACATTCCTAACATGTCATTTCACAAACTCTAAACCTTGCCCTACCACAACCGTGTCACATATGGCCTGCTGTAGCACGACTATTTCGTGCTTTGGATTCACATCTTTCTCCTTTCGATTCACCACTGTATAAGGGATTTCTGGTTTCATATCATTCTCTAAGCTTTCAATTCATCACGACTGCTTCCTCGTTCGGTTTAATATCACTCTTCTCCTATTATTTGAATGTCATGTTCGAAATATCTGAAAAACCATCTCATGCAACATTATTTTGTTTTGCACAAGCTTTACAAAAAAAAGAAAATGGATGGTTTGCACAAAATTAGATGTTTGCAAATTCTATGTACAATTATTTTCTCATTTTTCGCCTGTTTGAGAGTGAGTGTCAACAAAGATGGCTCATTAAGGGCATTTTTGTCCCAAAATCTATTCTCGTAACTAAAAACAGTTAAAATTATCTGGAAGCTTATTTCCAAAAACACGTTATTTTTAAAGGCTAAAAAAAAATTTCACCTTAAAGATTCATTGAAACAAAAAAAATATGTTAAGGGTTCAATTAGGTACAAAAAAGGAATGAATTTATTTAACAAATTTAATAATAAAGGGACCTTTTAAACAATTTTGCTTTTGAAGATTAATAAAAAAGTATTTAGGTAAGAATAATCAATGAAAAAACCACATAAGAAAATGGTAACTTGTCAAATTAAGGCAAAGCTCTACATCTGCCATTCATGAGAAATACTGCACTAATACAATTTTTACCAAGAGGAACTTTGTTTCCATTTCATAAAGCTTAGCTTGTAAGTTTTGAACCCAATGGCTTCCCAAAGGCAACTTTTGTTTTCTTTTTTTGGTTGGATACATTTATGTTTTCCATTAGTACCAATTTAATGTGCATTTAATTCTTAACCATCAAAGTATTTCAGAATAAATTTGAGAAAATTTTAATAAAAATATTATAAACTATAGACATAAATTGGTAATTTAATCATGCACATTTGAAAATGATTTATTTTTATCATTATTGACTGCATACCATTATTTTGAAGTCTAAATATTGATGTCAAAGGTATTCATAGTTTTCTAATCATAAACTTCAAATAATTATCCCTAACTGAATTCTTCTGACAGTTTCTTTTGTTTAACAAATTTAAAACTTTATCAATATTTTCTAAACAATCTAAAATTATTTTTCATGTTGTTAAATGTTGGTCCATATTGAATCAAGTCACAATCTCTATATTTTTCACATTGAATCAAGTCTCGGACAAGTTTAATGGTGTCATTTATGCCGAGTTTAATGGAGTCATCTGATTGTTATAAAGCAAAAGCAAAAGTAAAAAGTAATATCGTAATTCATTTAAAATGGAAACCTCTTTGGCTAGAAAGGTATTGAGTTCGAATGCCGAGATGGAAGGGTGGGATTACAAGAGGGAAAAGGTTTACCTCTCATTGTGTAAACTAATAGTGCAACTACAAAAGAATGAATAAATAATTGAAATGTAACACCAATTATAATATAATTTTTTTGTTCAATAATTATAATATAATTACCATATATAGTAGTACAATTATGTATTATGTCATTCAAAAGATACATATTTCGTACATTGTTTCATTTAATTGTGGTGCATTCACATGGCATGTAATTTTGTTAATTATTTGTGAATAATTATTGTTCTAATATTTCTTAATTGAGTAATTGAAAAATGTTTGGGATGAGATATAAATTTAAATTTAATTTGTTTAAATTTAAATAAGAATTATCTATATAATAATCCAATATATTTAAATTTAATTTGTTTAAATTTAAAACAAATATCCTATCTCTATATCCCTAACACGTTATAAATAGTGAATAAACGTATTAGTTTTTCACACAATCAAAAGTAAATATGAGTTATTCTATAATTAAAAAAAACCAAAAACTCTTTTCTCTCATTTTCTCTTCATTTTTAAGGTACCATCAAGGCCAGATGGTTTTAGAATATGTAATTTCTTGTGAAGGATTCTTGTAACTGTTCCATTATAACGAGAACAAAGAGATCATTGTATGTATGAAGAAGGATTCATAAGACAAGCTTCTTCGATAAGATAGGGAGTGGAATATTCATCTGAAAAGGTAGGCCCACCTCCTAACAGTGGTATTAGAGCAAGTTTTGGCTTGTTTTCATCCTTTTAATTTGTGTATAGTTTGAAAGCATATTTTTGTCATAATTTTGTTTAATTTAAATTACCAATATATGGTTTATTATGTATAAATTTGTAATAGATATGTTATACTTTTTATTAGCTTTCTAACGATATATTATACATATATATATCATAAAAAAATAATATTGTAAATTTGTTTTCCTGAAATTGATATAGGGAAGGAGTAGGCTTTAATCTAGTGGAAACAAATGCATTAGTCTAGGGCCACATGGCATCTTATGGATGGCAACAAAAAAAAAATGGGGAAGGAAAATGCAACTAGTAGAATTCGAAATTGCAATGACCTTGCACTAACAAAGTTATTAAGATTTTATAAAATACCCTTTAACCACTACACCAAGCAAGCATCCTTGAGATGAAAGTGTGGTAGATAGTAATGACTAGAAAGGGTTTGGGCACAGCCATAAAGAGCCTGATGTGGCAGCCACATGGCGCCAATGGATATATTTCTTCAAATTTGTATTTTTCCTCATAAGTTTTTGTTTTTATAGAATGACCTCAAAATATTTTGGTAATTACAATTTGAGAAAAAAATTCGTAATATTATTTGTGTTTTTGGCATGTTAATATTATATTAAATTCACATGCATTATAAATATAATTAATTAATATGTTAATTAACCACATTTTTTTACTTATATGTTGTATATTAGAAATTAGTTTTCTTCTTAAACATATATATGGTTTGAGTGAATTTAGAAAATGTTTGTTAAATCAATTATTTTACATATGTTGTAAAATGCAACATGCCATATGAGTATATTTTGTATGATTGCAATATTTTAATTATTTGTTAGGTAAAATTTATAAAATGCATGATATAATTATTTTACTTATTTGTTAAGTAAAATTGTATGCAAAAAGACAATATGGTGATTATATGTCATTGTAATTTTGTCAAATGAGACTAGGTTTTAAAAGGAACCATTTGTGACTCCTCTAACCTTTTTTGGAAATTACTGCAGAAGTAAGATGCTTTGTCGAGGAGATTATTGTAGTCTTTCTTGGAAGTATATGAAAATTTTGATCTACTTAGTGCTATTTTTGTGTACATAACATTTGTACGAAAGATTTTGATCATCCAAATCAATAAATATGTATAAGCAAGCACGACATCCTTATTTTTGTAGACAGATGTAGTAGGTTCCTTATGATGTAGTTTATTTTAAGTTTGTATTAATTATTTATTAAGGCCATGTAAAGGGGTGTAATTCCACGCTTACTTTAGGCATAATATTATTTTGGATATGGGCACCTATAAATATCAATAAAATTCTTTAGTAGAACTCATTATATTAGGTGGTAAGTGGGAGTTGTTCCCATGCTTAAGGATAGTGGGAATTGTTCCCATGGTCCAATGTTAAATTAGATTAGACATTTTAATTAATGCTTATTCTATTAGTGATGATTACTAGGACGCATGCAAAATTTTCAAACTAGTAGTATAGGTAAAAATTAAATATGTCTAATTTTAACTGATTAGAAAATTAAATATGTGCCTAAATAAATCTTATGCCATAATGTAGTGATATGGCTTCAAAATAAATTATTGCTCATTTGACTAAAGTTGCCAAACTTGATGTCAAAAACTATGATATCTGGCATAAGAAGGTTTAATATCTTCCCAATGAGCAAGAGTTGCTCGTTTTTCTAACAAAAGAGATGAACCCACCGAAAGTTGGAAACATTGCTCAACATCACCGTGACCAAGAGGCCTATGACACTTGGTATAAGAAAGACCACAGTGCATGCTTTGCCATGTTAAGCTGCATGCACGATGATCTCATTGGGGAGTTTGAGAACTTCCCAACTACCAAACAATTGTGGGAACAATTAAAATTCAAGTATGGTGGAACCATGGCTACGAGGCTTTGTGCCTTGACACTTAGGTTCAATTAATATGTGATGGACTCCAAGCACACTATGGCTGGGCACTTAAGGGCTATGTCATCCATGATAAGAGAGATGAAAGCAGTTGGCTACGATCTCACAAATGAGCAGCAGGTCTTAGCTATCATAGGTAACTTCTTGAGTCTTCATGGGGACATGTTAAGCTTGTATTAACAAATGATGAAGGGATAAGGACTTTTGATGACATTTTCCCCATCTAGAGCTTGAGGTAGAATGTAGAAAAGCTATCCACAACACTACCTTGATAGCTAAAGTTGGAAATCACAAAGGGTATGTTCGCTAGTGAAAGAGACAACAAAAAATGGGAAAAACTAGAAATCTAAGTGTCAAGCCTAGCCCTATAATATACTTGCTATGTCATTCATGTATTTGACAACATGCTTGCATACTTGAATACCTTGAAAAAATCGTCAAAAGTCGGTAGTGTACTTAGTGGTACAACTAAGTTGATTTAAGCCTCAAACTAGTTCAAATAAAGATTTTAAGATGCAGTTGAGAGTTATTGAATCTTAGAATGACTTAATATGGTGATTCGGAGTTCGAGGATTGATTTGGAGTTAAATTGGAATTTTCATAACGTAGGGGTAAAATGGTCAATTTTCCACCCGAGGGCAAATTTGGGATGGTGGATGAAATTTTGATCAAGTTTGACTATTTGGAACATAATTTGAGCTTGAGAAGTGAAAAATTTAAATTTCGACAATTTTTCAAACATAAAGGCAAAAAGGTTATTTCACGTGTCCACAAGGATGTAATTAGAATTTTTGGAATTTTACACCACCTTGACACTTGTCAAACGCATGAAATTCATTTTATACTTTGGATAATTGATGGATTTTATGTGGTGGAGAAGAAATGCTTAATTATTAAGTTTTATGTATGGACCAATCACATGGTGACAAGTGTCAAGCTTTAATATTATTATATTTTCCTTTATAAACACAACTAAAACTCTCCCATCTCATTTCTCTTGGCCAGACAAGGCAAGAACAAAAGGGAAAAAGCATAGAACAAACCCTAGAGAAGAAAATCAAGAGAAAATTTATTGGATTTCAAGGAATTAAGCAAGTAAAGGTAAAATTTCTAAATTCTAGCTTGTGATC
>NC_030852.1:9494238-9499048 GCF_000208745.1 Theobroma cacao
AAATAAAAATATATTGTATTGATTATGAAATTGAGTAATTGGAGGCTGCAAATTGACTTGAAAAATATATATTTTCCTAGGAATGGCTTATGAGAAATGAGTATATGTGGCTATATTTTGTGAATGCGTTGGGAAATTTATGTAAGTTGTTTTTACTATGCAGGTTGGATAAATAAATAAAAGCCACGTTATACTGTCGAAATTTTATTAAAATTGGTGGGTTAGTCACTGCAGTGACGGGTTTCCGTGGACTGCCTATTAGAGGGACACGGTAAACCTAGTTATATAGTTACTCCGATTGTAGAGGCGAGGAGGGTAACTCCCGGGGTAGTATTAGAGCTCACTTCAGGTCGAACCCCCACGTGAATGTGTAACTCGGCCAACGCCAAGGAACGGCTGGTTTTAAAAATAAAAATATGTTTCACGTGTGAATATTTTAACACCCTTGCCGGACTCGGTTAGATGCCTCGGCCAAGGTATCCCCGAGGATTAGTTTTGGCTTGAGCCTTGTTTTAATAAAAGACATAAGCCTTAACAACTGTTTTGGTAAATTACAAATATTTTATGGTTTAAGAAATAAATTGGAAACATTATGAAATGGGTTGAAATTTGTTGTTTAAACTTGCTTCCATTTTACTCGCCTTTAGATATTTATGATAATGTCTGCTTACTCATTGGGATTTTATAATCTCACCACCCTCCTTTCCACCCATTTCAGGTTCAGTATAAACTGTAGATAGCTGATCTCATCGAGGACTACCATTGGATCTGCATTTTCCAAACCATAGGTTCACAGTCCTCTTTACTTTTGTTTATTCAGGGGCCTTCTTGTTATTGTAAATTAAATTAAATATTTTGGCTTACTGTATTTCAGTATGTATAAATTTATTTAGTTTTTACGCTATAAAAATTATTCACGTATAACTCTATAAATATTGTTTTATAAGAAAATAGAATATTTTTCTTAATACTTCTTTTATTTTCTTATTATATTCAAATAACCGTAATTTCGTTTTAAATGAAGATTTTAGACTTTTAAACTCATTTTGAATATGAATTATGTGTTTTGTACTTGTATATTACGTTTTAGCCAATTTCAAAATTTTTGAGAAAAAAATGACCAAAATACCCCTGTGTGGCGAAAATTTTATTTTGATTGTTTTTGATATAAAATAGTATATATTCTCTAAAAACTCGATATTTAACAATGATTGCTCACAAGAAAGGAAAGAAACTGATATGTAAGCCTTGTGGGGTTCCAGTTTGCATTTCGGATAATGAGTGTCAATCGGGACGTCGCGACGATTGTCATGGGCCTGAAGGAGGTTCCGGGTCGTGACAATTTGACACATGTCACCATTTCATTGGTCCATGTGTCATTCTTACTCATTAAGCAATCTCTCTCCACCACTTAAATTTTCTCAATTATCCATGATAATATTGGGTAAAATCCATGTGCTGGACAAGTGTTGGGTGGTGTAAAATTATAATTTTGCCCTTGGGGTGACAAAATGACTATTTTACCCTTATGCTCAAAAAAATGTCGAAATTAAAATTCTTCACTTCTCAAACTCAAATTATACTCCAAATGATCAATCTTAGTAAAAAATATCATCCAACACTCACATCTTAACCTTGGGTGGCAAAATGACCATTTTGCCCCTAGATCATAAAAATTTTAATTTAACTCCAAATCGATCCTTGAACTCTGAATCACCATTTTAAGTCATTCTGGGGTTTTAAAATTCTCAATTTCACCTTAAAATCTCTATTTGGTCTAGTTCGAGGCTTAATTCAACTTAATTGTACCATTTAGTACACTACAGTTTTTTGACGATATTTCGAGGCTTTCCAAGCATGCAAGCACTCTGCCAATCACATGAATGACATGGCAAGTATTTTATAAAGTCAGGCTTGACAATATCTTCATTAGCTAATTAAATATTTATGGAGCATGTTCCATAAAGATTGATAATTTATTAAATAAATTATGGAATGTGATTCCTTAATTTAAGGGTGTCAAAATTTTTAAATAATTTAAGACAACATTAATTTGGGAATTAAATTCCTAGTAGTAGTGGGAGTATAAATTCTTATGGACAAATTTGATTTTGATTTGACTTTTTACTAGAAGATAATTCTAATTTGATATTAAATTTAAAGATTAAATTGTCTAAGATATTTCCTAATAAGTTTAGGTAATAATAAACATTCAATTTTTAACTAAATGAGATTAATAATAGGTTGTGTAAAATGTTTAGGAACACAAACTAAAATTGTTTTAGTTTGTAATTTGTAATAAAATCTTAATTCTAATCCTAATGAAATTAATAGTTAAAGAATTACTAATTTTGATTAGTAAACTTATCTAATGTTAGAATTAATAACAAATTACATATCCCTGAAAGTTTGAAATTAGTGAAATTCAAATAAAAAATATTTGCTAATCTCAAATACCTCATATGATTAACAATTCGAATAAAACATGTCTTAAATTTTTTGTATATTCATGTTGATGAATGTATGTAGATATGTATTGACTTAGGCCCAATATGATTGTGCTATAATTGAAGTCCATATTTATCTCAAGTAGTTTCCATGTGATAGATTTATTTTATGCGATTTAATAAATGCTATACGATGCAAAATAGTAAGCATGTGATAGATTTATTTTATGCGATTTAATAAATGCTATACAATGCAAAATAGTAAGCATGTGATAGATTTATTTTATACGATTTAATAAATGCTATACATGCAAAATGAGACTTTAATAAATTTGTAAAACAAAATCCCTCATGAAAATATTGAGTCACATGCTATACATGACTAAGTTGCCTTCCACCATATAGCAAGATAACCTGGCTACTCTTTTAACCGAAGGCTTGTTGAGCACACTCAAGGTCACACTTTTACACAAGTATGTTTGAGCTATTGGTGGGTCTTACTCAACTATTTTCATAAAATCTGGATGCTTGGAAACTTGATTATTATGGAAACTAAAGGCAATAGTTAAGTGAAGTATATACAATACACTTAAATAACAAGTTGTCACATAATTGAATCTAGGAGTCACATAAGAGATGTGATCGATAAATTAAGTTATCTACCCAATTAGACATATCATGGCTTATTGAGCACACTCAAGGTTATGGCATGTTGAACAGGGTCCTCCCACTAAAAAGATCTTAAAGGAGACTTTTCGAAAAGACTTTGAGGGTTATCATCTTGTAGAAAATAATGGGAGAACTATTTATAATTTAAAACCTTGTTTTAAATAGTTTATGCATGATATTTACTTATTACTTTATTTTATCTATTTAGGCACAATTTATATACATGGCTAATAATTTGTCACTATGGAGCATCTTGGATGGAACTAAACTCACTAACCCAAACTTCTTCGATTGGTTTCAGAACCTCAAAATTATCTTGAAATAGGAGAAGAAATCCTATGTCTTTGACACTCCTATTCCACCAGTCCCTACTGATGATGCTAGTGAAATACCCCATACTTTGATATGGTGATAAATAAAGTTGATCGAATGCAAATTGAGGTCAATTAAAATGTTTAGAAGTGATAAAAGACGAAAGGAGTAGTTTAGGATAAAATATTTCGTAAGTGAGAAAATAATAATAATTTTATCGGAGGAGAATTTGTGAGATAAAAGGTGATTTGGAAGTCAAGTGAGGCATAATAAGGTATTTTGGGTACCAAGGAGACAAGATAAAAAATTTAGAATAAAATAATATTAAAATATTAATATTTAGCCGGATGTCGAAGTCAATCAAGAAGAAGGATCATATGGTTGATCCAAGTGGGGGAGAAGATGACAAACCTGACTCTATAAAAATATTTATCATGACATACATGTGATGGATAGCATGTTTGCATGCTAGAAGAGTCCCGAAAAATTTACAAAAGCCGGTATTGTACCTAGAGGTATAATAAAGTTGATTTAAGCCTCGAACTAGATCAAATAGAGAATTTACGATGAAATTAAGAATTTTAAAGTCCCAGAATGGTTTAATATGGTGATTCGGAGTTTGAGGATCAATTTGGAGTCAAATCGGAATTTTCGCTATCCAGGGGCAAAATGGCCATTTGTCACCTGGAGACAAAATGGAAATTTTAGAAAAGATTTTTTTTGGCCCCATTTGACTTATTGGAGTATAATTTGACTTATTGGAGTAAGATTTGAGGTTAAGAAGTAAAAAATTTTAATTTCGGTATAATTTAGAGTATAGGGGTAAAATGGTAATTTTACCACCCCATGGGCAAAACACTAATTTTCCACCACCAGGACATTTTTTCAGCACATGGTCATATCTTATCCTCATTTGGACCATTGACTAATTGTGTGGTGGAGATAAAAAGGATTAAAATTTTAAAGTTTTAAAAACGGGCCAATGACATGATGCCACGTGTCATGCCTTTATTAATTTATTATTTTTCTTTTTAAAAGGCACAAAAATCAGCTCATCTTCCACCCCATGGCCGGCCAAACCAGCAAGAAGAGAGAGAAAACAAAAACAAAACCCTAGAGAGAGAAAATCAATGAAAAAGTGTGAATTTTTAAGGAAATTAAGTGAAAAAGGTATGATTTTTCAAGCTTAGCTTAAGATTTATCATTTCCATGCATTTCCCATCATTTTCCATGGTTGAATCATGTGATTTGAGAATGAATTCAATTCTAGAGAAACTTGTTAGATTAATTTGATTCTAAGTTATGTTAGTGTTTTAAGTTAGTTTAGCATATTTAGAATAAAACAACAAGAAAAGTAATTTTATTTTTCCCTCCATTACCAT
>NC_030852.1:9500036-9512571 GCF_000208745.1 Theobroma cacao
TGTGTGTTAGATGTGAAAACATGTTTATGGGTATGGGTCATTGAACAGCCTTGGCGGTCTCAGTGGGATACCTTGACCAAGGTACCCGCGGAATGATTCTGGCAGGGGCCAAGTTTAAGAAATTCATAAGCCGGGAAATTTTGATGAAAAGAAATTGTTTGGTATAGATTGAAATGAAATTTGTGTTATGAACATTATTGAGATATAACGTTTTTATATTGTCTCCATCTACTCGACTTTAGATGCTTTTGATGGTAATTGTTTACTCACTACGATTATTTAATCTCACCCCTCTTCCTATCCATTTTTCAGGCTCAGGACAGTTTGTTGATAGTTGATTAAGACGAGAATTAATCTCAGAGTTGCATCCTAGAAAGTAAGGGTTCATAGCCCTACATCTTCTTAGTCAGTTGGGGGCCCACGTGTCACTGTAAAAGTAATTTTATTTTTTAGTTATTTGATTTAAAGTATGTATGAATATATTTAGCTTTTACACCATATTTTTGGCGAGTTTCGGTATTTTCAAAAAAAAATGACGAAAATGCCCTTGTGAGCCAGAAAGTAATATTTTATTGTTTTGATTTGGAAATGACTTATGATTTTTTTGAAATGTGAGATTTAATAACTATCGCTCACTTGGGAGATGCGGAAGCTGATGCTAAGCCTTGCGGGGTTTCGATTTGCATTCGGGGTAATGAGTGCCTATCGAGACGTCGCGACGGTTGTTACAGGCTCGATGGGAGTTGCGGGTCGTGACAGCTAGTGCTAAAGAGTGGGAAGCATATCAACATCATAAGGATGACGATGAGCAAGCAGCATGTGTGATGCTAGCCAGTATGATCCTTGAGCTCCAAAAGTAGCATGAGCACATGGATGTCCAGTCCATGATTCTTCACTTTAAAAAATTGTTTGATAAAGAAGGGCACACTGAAATATATGAGATCTTTAAGGAACTATTCTGATGCAATATGGTGAAAGGTAGTTCTGTTAGACCCTATGTGCTGAAAATGATTAGACTCATTGAGAGACTTGGACACTTGGGATTAGCGATGGATCATGAGCTAAGTATAGACTTAGTTCTACAATCTCTTACTGATAGCTTCAGTCAGTTCATGTTGAACTTCTATATGAATCGATTGGAAGCCACTCTTCCCAAACTTCTAAATATGTTGGACACAGTAGAGAGGTCCATCAAAAAAGATAAGGGATCATTGATTCTTCTTTCTTCTTCGAAGGATTATACAAACCAATAAAAGAAAAAAGCCTAAAAAGGGAAGAAATCCCAAAATGAGAAAGCACTGAAGTCTAAGGGAGGTGTCAAAAAGGACAAAGAGAAGGATATTTGCCATCATTGTGGTTAGACATTAAAGGAAGAACTACAAGGAGTACCTAGCTACTATGAGCAAGAAAAAGAAGCTTATTGCAATTTCTAATTCAAGTACCATTTGCTAAATAATTTTGCTTTATATATTAAAGGTAGATGTACCTCAAAGTTGGTTTTAATATGTTTGACATATTGTAGGGACCAAAGATAAAGATGAGTAGAATATTGGTTGAAAAGGTGACCACAAGGATGGACTACGTAAAGCATTACATGCTACATTGGATGGTTACACTCCTATTTATCTCAACAAGTTGAATAATTTATTGGGATGTTTTTGAAACATTAATTATGCTATTTCTATGGGAATGGCAGGTGAAACATTTGTCTTTAGCATTTGGATGTGGAAGTTTATATGTTTCAAGTTTGAATAATTATTTGAAATAATTATGTCATATTTAATTATCCATGCTTCATGTTTATCCTTGCAATGATATTTGGTCAATTATGAATTATGTTCAATTAATCAAAAGGTTGAATATTGATTCATATAAAATGAAACTTTCTTAAGAACAAAACATAGAGATGAATGTTTAAGAAAGAAAACAACTTGATATTGTGATATGATTTGGTCCATATCTCTCAAATCTATAAAGCCCATCATGATATTCTAAACCAATATGATTCCAAGTATACATTGAGATGTATATATATGTGTAACATCATGGAATATTCAATAGAGTTTGAATATTACTCTCACAAAGGATGTAGGATTTAGTGGGAGCACAATGATAATAAAAAAATATTTAAAAAGGGCCAAATGGCATAACATGGAGTGACATATGCATATGATGCATACAGCATAGTTTAGTTGGAATGGTTCCAAGGAGCACAAGAGACTATACGTGTATATAAATAAAGTCATATACATCCAATTAAAAAGGGCTCTAACAAGAAGATATTTAGATTGTTAGTCCATGGAATTGATAAAGGGTTCTGAACATTGTTAATGAAAAAATGGAGCCATACTAGTAGAACTTGGGCCTCGTTGGATCTAGATATAGTAATATGACATGATGTGATGCACAACATCTTGAAGATAGATAAAGCAATTAACCATATTGAAGGGCACAACCAAGTCTACATTGAGACACAATTGCTAGATGGATTGAATCCACATACGATCAGGTAGTAATTGGCTTTGTGCTAGTGAGAGATGTTGGGATGAGCCCTGTAGCCAATTAGGATTGGTTAATCCTTGATTCCAATCATGCAACAATACCATTCATGTTGAATGATTAGAGGTTTTCCTTCATCAATAAGACATCAATTATAATGAGTTATAAGTCTAATTGGTTGAAGTCCATGAAATTAATATGCCTTGCAAGCGAAATGTAACAGTTTACACTTATGATATCCCTATACATCAAAGTATAATCTCCAAATGTTCCTAGTCAATGAATCATTGAGACTAGACATCAATGATGCTTAGAGATTGGTATATTCTATGTTCCTTACTTTGGAAGTAAGCAATCGATCTCATAGATTAAAGTATAGAGATACTTGAAATTAGAATATAGGTGCTTGTCAAGGAGAACAAGTTCATTAAACATGACCCACCATGAGAAGTGCATTTGGTAATACACTCCAATGTCTATGCAACAATTCTCATGTGTCAGTCGTGTAAACACTCCCTAGACTCGAGACACTATGTTGTCTTATATGTCGAATGCTATGCTTTAATTTCATCCTTACGTGTGTCTGACCAAGGATACCTAAACAACATGCTTTTGGGTATAGTATGGAGTATGTGAAGGCAAATGAGTGGTCAAGAAAAAAATCATCACCTTAAGTGTTTTAGAGGACATATCCTTTCGGTTCTTGGTTAACATTAGCTTATTGAAGTCCTTGCCCAAGGCGACTTAGAGATTACGAAAAGGTTTCATAAGTCTCTATAAAGCTAATGCTATAATGACAGGAACAACCATAGAGGTCAATAAGAATAGACACTATACCAAGCTTTTATCATCTTGAGGATATATGATGAGGGAATGAATTACGTTGATAGACTGTACACTAAAAGGTTGTCAAAGAACCCTTTTGACTCTCCTAACAATTGGGTGGCTACAATGCATTACTAGATGCCAATCTTGGTCTATAGAATTGATTATAAATTAATTGATTGAAATTTATATTAATCAATTAAATCATTAATCAATTCCATTACCAACATGTTAGGAACCTAATGGATCACACACAATAATTGCATTTGAATTAAATTAGGAAAGTGATGATTTAAGTTAGACTTAAAACACATGTTAGGTAATTAATTTCTATAAACTTAATTAAAAGAGTTTAATTAAGTTTTAGACATAATTATAGATAGTTATAATTCTAAAGCTTTGATTGCAATATATAAAGGAAATTAAGTTTGATTTTAATTTCCAAAAAGAGTCTAATTAAATAATGGGCTCAATATTATAATCTGTTTTAATATTAAAGGCTTGATTGCAAAATTGAAGTTATTTTAACCTACTATATAAGTCACCTTTTAACTATTTTTCATATAAGAGATTTGCACAATTGAAAAAATCCTAATTCTTATATGAAAAGAAAAAGTGCTTTCTTTCTTTGCTGCCACTCTTTTTGTGTGAAAAAGGAAATTGCTTATGAAGCAATTTTCAAGAGAAGTTCAGCAAAGCTTCTGAAAAAGAAGAAAAGGATAATTCTTGTCCTCTTTGCTAGCACAAGTATAGTTAAAGACTCTCTCATTTGTTGAAGGTTCATGTGCAATCGTGTGCACTACAGTTGGAGGCCAAGCACTGGATAAGTTAGGGTTTTTGCTCCTTATTGTAACACCCTGTGACCTCGTTTAGCCATCAATAAGACCTTATCGATAAAATGAAGAGTCACTTGATGTAAATTAAGCGTCGAAAAGCGGTTACAGGTGAGAATAATATTTTAAGATAAACTATTATTTTATAAATAAAATAATATTTAAATATTAATATTTTATCTGTTATTGGGATTAGTCATGAAAAATGATTATATGACTAATCTAAGTGGGGGAGAAGAAATAAGAAAGAATTTCGAAGAAAAACGACGATAATTGTGCCAGCGTGATTTTATTAAATTGAGTTAACGAGGGTAAGTAAATATTTAAAATATTACGGTGACACCGCGTTGAAGTACAATTTCGATATTTTGATTGTACACGTGTAGAGGAAAGAGATAGATAAAAATTAGAATTTTTAAATGTATCGGAAAGATTGAATTTTAAAATACGGAAGTTGGAGGGTGGTGTAGTAAATAAATGAAGTTGATAGTTGATATGTAAATTTTATTATTTTAAGAAAATAAAATAAATAAATAATAAAATAAAAAGAGTTGGGAGTGAAATGGAGTAAAGCAATGAAAAGAAAATAAAAAAAGAGTGATGGGGACAAGGCAAGTCGGTTTCTCTCAAAAAGAATGGTAGCACATCAATATAAAAAAAAAAGGGTAAAAGGTGATGGGCAGTCGCCCATGTGTGAATTAAAAAAAAAAAGGGATCTAAATACATTTTTAATGAAATGAAGGAGGTAGAGGCCGGCCAAGTGATATACAATAGATGAAAGAGGGAAAGGCAAGGAAAAGTCAAAGAAAGGCATGGGTTCATGGGAGAGAAGGATAGGATACAATAATAAAGAATAGAGAAAGTAAAGAAAGAAAAATGAAGGTGGGGGCTGGCCATGTGAGGGAAGAAAAAGGAAGAGAGAGATTATGAAGAGTTAGAAATCTCGAGAAGAAGAAGAAAAAGAAAAGAAAAGAAAAGAAAGCTTTGAAATATTGCAGCTGCGGGCACGGAAAAGGGAGAGAAAGCAAGAGCTAGTGCTGCCAGGTTTGTGAGGGAGAAAAGAAGAGTTGTTGCTGCTAGTTTGAGAGAGAGAAATGAGGGATTTTGCTATTGAGTATGTGAGGGAAAAAGGAAAGGTTGTGCTACCGGTTTTGAGAGTGAAGGAGGAAGGATTGGGGATGCAACTATGGTGAGAAAGCAATTTGGTGAAGGAAAAGAAACGGGAGCCTAAGTGGCAGTAGAAATATATATATATATATATATATACATAAATATATAATAAATAAATAAATTATATATATATATCAAGTGGGTTGCAAGAGTCAAAAGAAATAAATAAAGATATGTCATGACCCGGAACTCCCATCGGGCCCGAGACAATCGTCGCGACGTCTCAATAGGCACTCATTACCCCTAATGCCGATCGGAATCCTACAAGGCTTAGCATCAGCTTTCGCATCTCCCCGATGAGCGACAGTTATTAAATCTCGCATTTCAAGAAATCATAAGTCATTTCCAAATCAAAATAATAAAATATTATTTTCTGGCTCACAAGGTCATTTTCGTCATTTTTCGTCGAAAATCTCAAAACTTGCTACAAATGTAGTAGGTAAGCAGAAAATATATATTTAGTGATTTAAAAACAAATTAAGTATCTAAAACGTTCATTTGCAGTGAAAATTTGACCATTTGAATATAATAAAAATATTCAATAAAATAAGCTATTTTCTTATAAATTAATTTTTATAAAGCTATCGGTAAATAATTCTTATAGCGTAAAAGTTAATTATATTCATATATACTATAAAGCAAATAACCAAAGCATAAAATTACTTTTACAGCGACACATGGGATCACATCTAACCAAAATGCATTGGAAGCTGAAAACCTACAGCTTTTGCCAATTCAAGTCCAAATGAAAGTCCTTGTCAAAGTCAGCTAACTATGGAATTCCCCGAGCCTGAAATGTGAGGAAAAGAGGGTGGTGCGATTATAAAATCCCAGTGAGTAAACAATTACCATCAAAAGCATCTAAAGCCGAGTAGATGGAGACAATATAAAAATGTTATATCTCAATAATGTACATAATGCAAAATTCGGTTTCAATCTATACCAAACAATTTCTTTTCATCAAAATTTCCCCGGCTTATGAGTTTCTTAAACTTGGCCCCTACCAGAATCATTCTCACGGGTACCTTCGTCAAGGTATCCCACTGAGACCTCCAAGGCTGTTAAATATCCCATACCCATAAACATATTTTCGCATCTGACACACAACTGTTCCTTGGCGTTGGCTGAGTCTCACTCTCACGTGGTGGCCCGAACGTGAGGTGCACTCAAATCTTACCTCAGGAGATACTTCATCCAACATCTCTCTCCGGAGGTAAATATATAATTGGGTTACCGTACCCCTCTCATAGGCAGTCCATGGAAACCCCCACCACTACAGTGATCGTTTAATATACCACCAGACCCATAAAATTCTCAGTAGCATAATATGGCAAATAAAATTTAATCCAGTATACCGAGACCAATCCAAAACTGTTCATATATTTCATGCCAACCCCAAAAATTTAGCCATCATGCTACCATACTGTCATAAGCCATAATTTCAATAACATATAAAATCATAAATTTCAACACAGTCTCCATATACTTAATTTTCTCAAAACAATAATTGATTTCAAAAACAGTATAAATCTCATTTTTATTAAAAAAATATTTTAATTGAAAAACATAATATTTTATAATTTAAATTCACCATTCAATAAAAGCATCAAACAAGTATAATTACTCTAGATATTTAAGACGATAAATTGTCCACTCACAGTTCTAAGAGTCAATGTACTCCTAATCCCAGTCTTCAAGCACAATCTCTGTACTTTTACCAGTGTAATTTGCTCACCACTTATCCACAATGTACAATACATAATTCACCACATTAATGCTTGACCATTATAAAATCAATTCAGGCTCGTTGTATATGCATGATATGATATGTAACTTATTCGACTACCGCTTAAATGTGGTGCTGACCTAATTCGGCCTATTACCCGATTAAATGACAATTGTGTCCGATTTAGCTTCAAATTGCTCCATTTCATTTCTAATATTTCAATTCACTAAATACAATTCCAATAACATCAATTTTAGCATCAAAACCCTCCCATTTCTTCATGAAAAAATTCAGCCATTATAGTGCACTAACACCGTGATTTTTCCTACTTAATTTGCTCACCATTATTCATCATTTTCTAAGCCATTTCTCTTGAAATAATAACAATCCATCACCCACACACATCAAGGAAGATTCGGCCAATGAAGATTCATGGGGAAAATGGATTCTTTTCTTGTTGTTTTGTTTCTAAATATGCTAAACTAACTAAAAACATTAACATATCTTAAAATCAAATCAATCCAACATCTTTCTCTCTCCTTACCCATTTTGACCAGCCATGAATTCATCATGAAAACATGTAATTTAAGCATGGAAAATAAGGAGAAATGCTTAAGGAAAATAGATTTCAAGCTTAAATTGAAAAATCTTACATTTTTCACTTGTTTTTCTTGATTTTTCACACTTCTTCTCTTGAAATTCTTCACCTAGGGTTTGTTCTTCCTTTCTTTCCCTCTCTTCCTTGCTTGGCCAAATATTTGGAGAGATAATGGGCTGATTTATGCTGATTTTTAAGTTAAATAATAAAATATCCTAAGCTTGACACTTGTCACTTTCTTATTGGTCCATTTGTAATTTCTTAACTATTAAGCTTTCTCTCTCCAACACACATTATTCAAGGGTCAAAAATGATGATGAGTGAAGACCTTGTGCTGGAAAAATGCTCTAGGGGTGCAAAATTATCGATTTACCCCCGAGGTGGCAAAATTACCATTTCGCCCTTATACTCCAAATTATACTGAAAATTAAAATTTTTCACTTCTAAACCTCAAATCATACTCCAATAAGTCAAATGGGGCCAAAAAAGTTTTTCTAAAATTTTCATTTTATCCCCAAGTGGCGAATGACCATTTTACCCCTAGATAGTGAAAATTTTGATTTGACTCCAAATTGATCCTCGAACTCCGAATTACCATTTTTGAGTCATCCCTGAACTGTGAAACTCTTAATTTCACCTTTAAATTCCTATTTGAACTAGTTTGAGGCTTAATAGACTTAATGGTACCATTAGGGGCAATATCGTCTTTTAATGATTTCTCGAACTTCCTAAATATGCAAACATTCTATTGAGCATGTAAATGACGTCGTAATTATTTTATAGAACAGGGTTTGACAAGATAGTGCACTGTGAAGGCAGGTCGGAGGAAATAATGAGTGACCGACAAGTAGAAATAACGAAGTAACATCCTGTTACTGTGAGGTGAGTAGGGGGTGTCAATTTTAAAATTTTCATAATAATACAAATATATGTATTTTTTATTTAGATGCAAAATTGTGGATAGCATGTGCTGGTAGAAATTTTAGGGAATTATGAATGCAAATTATTTTCAAAAATGGTTTTGAATATATATGTATAAATTATAGGTAAAGTGTTTTGAAAATCGGGAAACAAGCCTTTTGCACTATTTTACATCAAAATTTGTGCCTTATATTTGTGCAGTGTGCATTCACGGTTATATTGCTTATTCACCATGCAAATTATTGTTTTGAAATCCATGTATAAATATATTTGAAAAAATGATAGATTTTATTATACCCTGTGTTGAATGCTTTGGAAATAATTTTGAGATGAGCTTTTAAGGACATAAAACGATTTCAAAAATGGTTTTATAAACCGAGGACGTCGAGAGTAGGCCGAATGTCACATCAGTTAAGTGTGACCCTCGTGCACGAGTGAGCTCTAGCTAGAGAACCATTGGGTCACCAACGGGCAGTTAGGCATGGTGGGGACCACGACCTATGATATATGTATGCATGGCTAAGCCACCAGATGATTACACGGTTACGACCGCTTGATTCTTCGATGTCGGCCAACATCGTGAGACTACCATGGCATGTGGGATCTAGTGGAACAAGGCTCTCGGATTGTATTACGTGGTAGCGGGACCACGGGTTTATTTTCATTCCCTACTCGAGAGTAGCATCTCTGGGTTTTCAAACTCATATTTCTTTGCATGGCGAAAACGAAATTTAACAATTTTTCTGCAGCTCCCCTATTTTTACGGTGAAATGAATTTTAACTCCTCAAGTACGAGGTGATCTGTGATTTACGTATGAGTTTGATTAACATTTGATTTCATGGGAGCTTGCTGAATATATTGATTTGATTTGAGTAAAATGTCAATTGATCTTGATGATGAAATTTTCTTTATGTAAAATTGTTTTAATTCAATATTTTAAATGATTGACTTGAATAAGGTTATTGATCTGTTTTGTAGCAAAAATTTTTATCTACCTTGGTTGATTTACCAATTGAAGTGTTTACAATGCGTAAGAAATCCTCGATTTTTCATATAAGGCACAAACTCTCGTATGCAATAAATTATTTTTTAATCGTGCATTTTAATATTCAACTGATTTGCTGTTTGCTTGTTTCCCATCTACGCCCTACTCACGAAGCTAATGATCTTTGAGTCTGTGAGACTCACATCCCTTTTTTCCCTTATGCAGATAGGGATCAGCATAACGTGTAATCATCGGTGTGTACGGTCCACCGCAAATAGGTAAAGGCATCTCATACCATTTTATCCCAAGTCGCTCCGCTGTTAGAGGTTGAGTTATAGTACTCTGGTTTTACTATGTAAACAAATATTAGTTTTGATATAAATGGGAAATTTGAGATTTTTGAACTCAATGTATTTAATTATGCTCTCATGACTTAAAGTCAAAATTTAATGGCTATGGTTATATTTGAATTCATGTTTTAAATATTTATGAATCAAACATGAATACGGTTTAGTAGGAATATACAATGAGTTATTGAGAACTTTCTTTAAGGCTTGTTCGGGACTTGGCGACATCTCCTAGAGGTCTCGATTGTCGGTAGCGACCGAGGAAGGGTCGTTACAATGTTGGTGTTGGCAGGATTGCTTCAGCAAGTGCCATTGTGATTGCGAAATTACGTAACAAGGTAACTTTTTAAATAGTAATTAATTTTGTGCTTTTATGTGTTAAATATCACCAAGTTGATCCATGGGTGGAGGCATGTTTTGGTTGTTTAGTTCTAAAGTTTTAATTTTCTTTCCACTACATATTTTTGAGCATGTCGTCCATAGCCAAACCCATCACATAGATTCTACTCCACTAATTCCCAACAGAGAAAGATCATCTATGAAACTTCCAAAATTTAATAGTGAAAACTATTCTCAGTGGAAAAATCAAATGAGGTAGTTCATTTAAACATATGATCCTGAAATGTGGAGAACAATTGAAGATGAACCACTTAAGATGATTAATGAAATGCATGAGTGGGACTCAAATGACTGGAGAATGCTGGAGTTTAATGTCGAAGCCATGAATATTCTCTTTACTGCACTCAAAGAAAAAACATACAACAAAGCCTCATATGCAACAATGCCAAAGAAATATGGGAAAAACTGTCAAGCCCTACTCTATTATACACTTGTCATGTCATTCATGTGCTTGATAGAATGTTTGCATAAGTGAATGTATCGAAAAATCGTTAAAAGTCGGTATTGTACCTAGTGCTACAATTAAGTTGATTAAAGCCTCAAACTAGGCCAAATAAAGATTTTACGATGTATTTGAGAGTTATTGAATCTTAGATTGTCTTAATATGATGATTCGGAATTTGAGGATTTATTTGGAGTTAATTCGAGAATTTTCATAACGTAAGGGCAAAATGGTCATTTTGCCACCCAAGGGCAAAATTAGAATGTTGGAAGATATTTTAACTAAATTTGATTAATTAAAGCATTATTTGAATTCGAGAAGTGAAAAATTTCAATTTTGACATTTTTTCGAACATAAGGGCAAAACGGTCATTTTAAGTGTCATGAGGGCGAAATTGGAAATTTTGAAATTTTACACCACCATGACACTTGTTAAACCCCTGAATTTCACCCATTATTTTTTCAAGTGAGAGATTATATGTGGTGGTGAGAAAATGCTTAATTGTTAAGTTTTTAAGCATGGACCAATTACATGGTGACACATGGCAAATTTTAATCCTTTTATAATTCCCTTTAAAAACCATCACACACTCCTCCCAAATCACTCTCTCTTGGCCGGCCAAAGCAAAGAACAAAGAGAAAAGAGAAGAACAAACCCTAGGAAGGAAAAATTCAAGAGAAATTGTTGGATTTCAAGGAATCAAGCAAGTAAAGGTAAGATTTTTTAATTTTAGCTTGTGATCTACCTTTGAAATACCCCATACTTTGATATAGTGATAAATAAAGTTGATCGAATGCAAATTGAGGTCAATTAAAATGTTTAAAAGTGATAAGAGACGAAATGAATAGTTTAAGACAAAATATTTCGCAAGTGAAAAAAATAATAAAAAAATAATAATAATTTTATCGAAGGAGAATTTGCGAGATAAAAGGTGATTTGGAAGTCAAGTAAGGCATAATAAGGTATTTTGGGTACCAAGGAGACAAGATAAAATTTTTAGAATAAAATAATATTTTATTAATGAAATAATATTAAAATATTAATATTTAGCTTGATGTCAAAGTCAATCAAGAAGAAGAATCATATGGTTGATCCAAGAGGGGGAGAAGATGACAAGCCCGACTCTATAAAAATATTTATCATGACATACATGTGATGGATAGCATGTTTGCATGCTAGGAGAGTCCCGAAAAATTTACAAAAGTCGGTATTGTACCAAAGGTACAATAAAGTTGATTTAAGCCTTGAACTAGATCAAATAGAGAATTTACGATGAAATTAAGAATTTTAAAGTCCCAGAATGGTTTAATATGGTGATTCGGAGTTCGAGGATCAATTTAGAGTCAAATCAAAATTTTCGCTATCTAGGGGTAAAATGGTCATTTGCCACTTGAGGACAAAATGAGAATTTTAGAAAAGATTTTTTTGGCCCCATTTGACTTATTGGAGTATAATTTGACTCATTGGAGTAAGATTTGAGGTTTAGAAGTGAAAATTTTTAATTTCGGTATAATTTGGAGAAAAGGGGTAAAATGGTAATTTTGCCATCCGAAATCAAAAATTTAATTTTTGAAAGGATTTTGATCAAATTTAATTATTTGGAGTGTGAAATGAGTATGAGGAGTGAAAATTATGCATTATGGAAAATTTTCAATTTTTGGGGTAAAAATGTAATTTTTGAAAAGTTTGGGGGCAAAAGTGTAATTTTGAAAAATTTACTCCACCAAAACTTTGGAAAAATCTGGAAATTTCACTTAAGACTTGGATAAGTCAAAGGGAATGCATGGTG
>NC_030852.1:9513938-9518573 GCF_000208745.1 Theobroma cacao
ACAAAATTTTAACAGCCTTGGCGGACTCGGTTAGATGCCCTGCGCAAGGTATCACCGAGTATGAGTTTTGGCACGAGCCAAAGTTTTAAGAAATTCATAAGCCAAGTTGATTACTCGATTTTTATGGATTGATTTTATTTGGTTGAAATGAGTTGAAAGGTAATGAAATTACAGTATGATGATTTATTTTAATTGTCTCCATTTACTCGACTTTAGATAGTTTAGATGGTATCTGTTTACTCACTGGGATTTTATAATCTCACCACCCTCATTTCCTCACATTTCAGGCTCGGGGAATTCCATAGTTAGCTGACTTTGACAAGGACCTTCATTTGGACTCGAATCGGTAAAAGCTGTAGGTTTCCAGCTTCCGATGCATTTTGGATAGATGTGGGCCCACGTGTCACTGTAAAAGAAATTTTATGCTTTGGTTATTTTCTTTATAATATATATGAATATAATTATCTTTTACGCTATAAGAATTATGTACCGATAGTTTTATGAAAATTATTTTACAAGAAAATAGTTTATTTTATTGAATATTTTTATTATATTCAAATGGTCAAATTTTCACTTCAAATGAACGTTTTAAATACTTAATTTGTTTTTAAATCATTAAATATATATTTTCTGCTTACCTACTACATTTTTAGCAAGTTTTGAGATTTAAAAAAAATGACGAAAATGCCCTTGTGAGCCAAAAAAAATAATATGTTATGTTATGATTTGGAAATGATTTGTAATCCTTCGTATTTTGATTATTTGATCACTATTGCTCATCGAGGAAGTGCGAAAGCTGATACGAGAGCCTTGCGAGGTTTCGATCGACATTTGGGGTGAAGAATGTTTGTCGAGGCTTCGCGGCGGTTGTCACAGGCTCGATGGGGAGTTTCGGGTCGTGACAACCTTTCTCATGCATTCTTTTTCATTCTCCATGGCTAAAATTCAAGTTTTCAAGAGGGAACCTTTGCTGGCCAAATCTAGAGAGAGAAGTTTTGGTGATGAATTTTGCTAGATTTCATAATATCTTAGTGTTTTTAGTCATTTTGTGATGTTTGGAAGGAAAAACAAGCAAAAAAATCACATGTTCTTCAATAACCCTCATTTAGCCGAATTTTCTATAGGGCATGTTGATGATGGATTTTGTTGTATTTCATGTTAATTAGCTCGTAATTGATGATTTATAGTATTGGATATCAAAATTGGAATGAATTTCTGTTACAGTGAATTAAGTCACAATTAAGCTCATTGAGGTACTTTGGTGTATTTGGAATTGTCAAACCCTATTCTATAAAATAATTACGACGTCATTTACATGCTCAATAGAATGTTTGCATATTTAGGAAGTTCGAGGAATCGTTAAAAGACGATATTGCCCCTAATGGTACCATTAAGTCGATTAAGCCTCGAACTAGTTCAAATAGGAATTTTAAGGTGAAATTAAGAGTTTCAGGGTTCAAGGATGACTCAAATGGTAATTTGGAGTTCGAGGATCAATTTGAAGTCAAACTGAAATTTTTACTATCTAGGGGTAAAATGGTCATTTGCCACTTGGGGATAAAATGGGAATTTTAGAAAAGATTTTTTTGGCCCTATTTGACTTATTGGAGTATGATTTGAGGTTTAGAAGTGAAAAAATTTTAATTTCAATATAAATTGGAGTATAGGGGCGAAATGGTAATTTTACCACTCTGGGGACAAATCTGTAATTTTGCACCCCCAGAGCATTTTTCCAGCACAAGGTCTTTACCCATCATCATTTTTAACCCTTGAATAATGTGTGGTGGAGAGAGAAAGCTTAATAGTTAAGAAATTACAAATGGACCAATAAGAAAGTGACAAGTGTCAAGCTTAGGATATTTTATTATTTAACTTAAAAATCAGCATAAATCAGCCCATTCTTCTTCTCCATATTCGGCTAAGACAAAATGAAAGAAAGGAAAAACAAGAACAAAACCCTAGGTGAAGAATTTCAAGAGAAAAAGTGTGGAAAATCAAGGAAAACAAGTGAAAAAGGTAGGATTTTTCAACTTAAGCTTGAAAACTATTTTCCTTAAGCATTTCTCTTTATTTTCCATGCCTAAATTACATGTTTTCATGATGAATTCATGGCTGGTCAAAATGGGTAAAGAGAGAGAAAGATGTTGGATTGATTTGATTTTAAGATATGTTAGTGTTTTTAGTTAGTTTAGCATATTTAGAAGCAAAACAACAAGAAAAGAATCCATTTTTCCCATGAATCTTCATTGGCCGAATCTTCCTTGATGTGTGTGGGTGATGGATTGTTATTATTTCAAGAGAAATGGCTTAGAAAATGATGAATAATGGTGAGAAAATTAAGTAGGAAAAATCATGGTGTTAGTGCACTATAATGGCCGAATTTTTCCATGAAGAAATGAGAAGGTTTTGATGCTGAAATTGGTGTTATTTGAATAATGTTTGGTGAATTGAGGTACTAGAAATGAAATGGAGCAATTTGGAGCCAAATCGGACACAATTGTCATTTAATCAGGTAATAGGCCGAATTAGGTCAGCACAACATTTAAGCGGTTGTCAGATAAGTTGCATATCATATCATGCATATACACCGAGCCTGAATTGATTTTATAATGGTCAAGCATTAATGTGGTAAATTATGTATTGTACATTGTGGATAGGTGGTGAGCAAATTACACTTGTAAAAGTACAAAGATTGTGCTTAAAGACTGGGATTAGGAGTACATCGACTCCTAGAACTGTGAGTGGACAATTTATCGTCTTAAATATCTAGAGTAATTATACTTGTTTGATACTTTTATTGAATGATGAGTTTAAATTATAAAATATTATGTTTTCCAATTAAAACGTTTTCTTTAATAAAAAGGAGATTTATACTGGTTTTGAAATCAAATATTGTTTTGGGAAAATTGAGTATATGGAGAGTGTGTTGAAATTTATGATTTTATATGTTTTTGAAATTGTGGCTTATGACACTATGGTAGCATGATGGCTAAATTTTTTAGGTTGGCATGAAATATATGAATAGTTTTGGATTGGTCTCGGTAGACTGGATTAAATTTTATTCGCCATATTATGCTACTGAAAATTTTATGGGTCTGGTGGTATATTACACAGCCACTGCAGTGGTGGGGGTTTTCGTGGATTGCCTATGAGAGGGGCACGGTAACCAATTATATATTTACCTCCGGGGGGAGATGTTGGATGAAGTATCTCCTGAGGTAAGATTTGAGTGCACCTCACGTTCGGGCCACCACGTGAGAGTGAGACTCAGCCAACATCAAGGAACGGTTGTGTGTCAGATGTGAAAACATGTTTATGGGTATGGGACATTTAACAGCCTTGGCGATCTCAGTGGGATACCTTGACGAAGGTACTCACGAGTATGATTCTAGCAGGGGCCAAGTTTAAGAAATTCATAAGCCGAAAAATTTTGACGAAAAGAAATTGTTTGGTATAGATTGAAACAAATTTTGCGTTATGAACATTATTGAAATATAACGTTTTTATAGTCTCCATCTACTTGGCTTTAGATGCTTTTGATGGTAATTGTTTAGTTACTGGGATTATGTAATCTCACCCCTCTTCCTATCCATTTTTCAGGCTCAGGACAGTTTGTTAATAGTTGATTAAGACGAGAATTAATCTCGGAACTGCATCCTAGAAAGTAAGGGTTCGTAGCCCTACACCTTCTTGGTCAGTTGGGGGCCCATGTGTCACTGTAAAAGTAATTTTATACTTCAGTTATCTGATTTAAAGTATGTATGAACATATTTAGCTTTTACACCATGTTTTTGGCAGGTTTCAGTATTTTCAAAAAAAATAACGAAAATGCCCTTGTGAGGTAGAAATAAATTTTCATTGTTTTTTTATGGAAAAATGGTCCATTTTGTTTCAAACATGATTTTTGTTACTGTCGATCACAGGGGAGGTAAGAAAACTGATACGAAAGCCTTGCGAGGTTTCGATCAGCATTCGGGGTAAAGAATGTCTGACGAGACTTCGCGGCTGTTGTCACGGGCTCGATGGGAGTTCTGGGTCGTGATAGGAATATTGGAAGTGTAATGAATATTTTTGGAGTTGAATCGGATGTTTTGGTTAAATCAATGGTGTATAGTTCGAATTAGGTCGAATACAAATTCATTTCGATCACAATTGAACCTACGTAGAACACCGTCTTTAAGTGATTATTCAGACAATTCTCATTCAATGTCAAGCATTCATATAGAGCCTGAAATAGTTTTATAACAGTTTAGCACAAATATATTGAATTACGTGTCGTGTATTATGTATAGGTGGTGAGCCCTCTAATAAGGGTAAAGATATTGCACCCGAGGACTGAGAATAGGAGTATTCCTACCACTCCAAACTCCTGCTATTGTGAGTAATCAGATTTTCATCTTAATTATCTAAAATGGTTTATACTTGTTTTAAGATTTTAAAGAACAAGGCACTTAATTTGTAAATTATTATGTTTTACATTTTAAATGTTGGTTAAATGAATGAGATTTATAAATTATTTGAAACTAAATGTTAATTTTCGAAATAGAGTAAGTGGAGGCTATACATTCATATTATATAAATATATATATATATATATATATATATACATGATTTGAATTGATGGCTTATGAAATT
>NC_030852.1:9519407-9522106 GCF_000208745.1 Theobroma cacao
TTTTATAAGAAAATGAAATATTTTATTTAATATTTTTATTTAGTTTGATTAGCCAAAATTTCATTTTAAATGGATGATTTAGATTACTAAAATTATTTTTAGATAAGAAATGTATATTTTTTGATCGTATGCTGTATTTTCACCAGGTTTCAAAATTTTTGGGTAAAAATGACCAAAATACCCCTATGTAGCAGAAATTACTTTTTGTTTGTTTTGATTTAAAAATAGTTTATATTCCCTTAAAACATGATATTTAGTAACTCTTGCTCACAGGGGAGACGTAAAATTGATGCAAGAGCCTTACGAGGTTTCGGTTGACATTTCAGGTAATGAATGTCTATCAAGACATCGAGACGGTTGTCACGGGCTCCAAGGGAGTACCAAGTCGTGGCAAAAACTATAATCTTTGTATGGAGAGAAAGAGCTAGAGGAAGAAGGTTGTGAAAAAGAAAATTCAACAAGTGGGAAAAACCAACCAGAATCAAATCCTTAAGATAATGTAATGAGGGAACTTCATCATCTTGTAAACCATGTTCATCCTCAAATCAAGAAGAAATGGTAAAAATTTTGACAATTAATATGTTCACATATACACTTGATGAATTTGAAGAAGTCATTAAAGAACTAGTTCATAAATATGAAAAGTTAAAGTTGAAAAATGAAGAAAAGATTTAAAGTTTTAGTATTGAGAATGATTTCTTGGCAAGTGAGAAACTTGAGTTAGAAAATGAAAATAAGGAACTAAAACTGGAATTGAGGTTATGGCAAAAGAATCTAAATAACTTAGGTAAAGAAACTATGAAACTAAAAATGCTATTGAAAATTATGAAAGAAAATTGACTTAATAGACTTTATAGGTGAAGTAAATATTTTGTTTTATTTAATTGTCATGACTAACAAAAAGGATCCAAAGAAATTTGGATTCCAAAAGTTCAAGTGAGAAATTGTCTTGTAGGTAAACTAAAGCAGAAAGAAGCAAAGTCTTGAAGATTGGCACACAATTGAAATCAGGTGATTTCTATGCCAAAAGTCACTTATCTGTGAAAAATGATTAATTGCATTCTTATTTTACATGTCTGAAAAAATTGATTAACTTGTCCTTAATTGAATAGTATACATATATTTTGTCTTGAATATCATTGAATGAAATTGACCATATCAAATTGATTATTGAGTCATTTTCTTTACCATAATTTGAATAAATGATACTTTGATGAAAATCTTGTGTGTTGATCTGTTGCATCTATACATCATAACATATTCATGCATCCTTTCTAGTTCAAAGAAAGTCGTAAACTGAAAAAATTTTATCACGACCGGATACTCCCTTCGAGCCCGTGACATCCGCCTCGATGTCTCGATAGACATTCATTACTCGAAATGTCAACCGAAACCTTGCAAGGCTCTCGCATCAGTTTTACATCTCTCCTCTGAGCAATAGTTACTAAATATCATGTTTTAGGGGATATAAACTTTTTTTAAAACAAAACAAACAAAAAAAATAATTTCTGCCACAGTGGTATTTTGGTCATTTTTACCCAAAAATTTTGAAACCTGGTGAAAATATAATATATAGGGAAAAATA
Organism: Theobroma cacao; assembly: GCF_000208745.1. Lineage (NCBI taxonomy): Eukaryota > Viridiplantae > Streptophyta > Magnoliopsida > Malvales > Malvaceae > Theobroma > Theobroma cacao. The sequence goes on from NC_030852.1 coordinate 9,520,993, forward strand.
CACATTTCATAACTAAAACAAGTTTTTATGTCTAAAACATTCATTTAGGGTGAAATTGTAGCTAATAGAATAAAATAAAAATATTAAATAAAATATTCCATTTTCTTATAAAATAATATTTATAGAACTCTGCGTAAATAATTTTTGTAGCGTAAAAACAAAATATATTCATACATACAATGACATAGATAACCAAAGTATGTAATTTAATTTACAATGACGTGTGGGCCCCCGAATGACCAAAGGTAACAAAGGCTGTGGACCTACAATTTCTGAGGATGCGAGTCCAATAATAACCCTCTACGTAATCAGCTACTTACGAACTGTCCTGATCTTGGAATGAGTGGAAAGAAGGGTGGTGAGTTTATATAAACTCAGTGAGTAAACAAACATCATCTAAAATATCTAAAATCGAGTAAATGGAGACAACTTCAAATAGTTCATAATACTATGATTCATAATGTTTCAAACTCATTTCAACTAAATAAAATAATTTCATTTCACTCAAATAATCAACATGGCTTATGAATTTCTTAAAAATTTGACTCGTGCCAAAACTCATTCTCGGGGATACCTTGGCTGGGGCATCCAACCGAGTCCGCCAAGGCTGTTAAAGAAAAGTTCATATACGCATAAAACACATTTTTACGTTTAAAAGCATAGCCGTTCCTTGGCGTTGGCTGAGTTCACCCTCACGTGGTGGTTTAGCTTGTAGTGAACTCTAAAGTTGTACCTCAGGAGATACCCTCCGCGCCTCTCGTACTGAGGTAAAATATAATGGGTTTACCGTGCCTCTCTCTAATAGGCTGGTCCACAGAAGCCTGCCACTGCAGTGACTAATCAATATCCCACCAAATCAATAAAAGTTTCGACAGCATAACATGGCAATTATATTACTACCCAACCTGTTAAGGCAAAACAAACAATTCATACAATTTCAACACAATTTCCAATTCAGCCATTCATGCCAATATCACCATAAGCCATTCAATTCAAACCATAAATTTACAACACAATCAAACAGTCTCCAATTACTCAATTTCTAAAATCATCATTCAATTTCAAAATGATTTATAAAACTCATTTCATTTAATCACATTTTACTTATAAAACA
>NC_030852.1:9522234-9531844 GCF_000208745.1 Theobroma cacao
AGTCTCCAATTACTCAATTTCTAAAATCATCATTCAATTTCAAAATGATTTATAAAACTCATTTCATTTAATCACGTTTTACTTATAAAACATAAGGATTTACCATTTAAACTCATTTTCTATAAAATCACAAAAACAAATAAAAACTACTTTAGATAGTTAAGATGATAATAAGGTTATTCACAATATCAGGAGTCGAAGTACTCCTAGTCCCGGTCTTCGGGTACAATCTCCTTACCCTTATCAAAAGTTTCACCACCTAAACATAATACACAACAAGCAATTTACTATATTTGTATTAAACTGTTATAAAACTAATTTAGGCTCTATATGAATGCATGAAATGGGATGCGAAATGTTCGGATTATTATCTAAATATGGCGTTCTACGTAGCTTCAATTATGCATTGAAATAAAATGGTATTGGCCTAATTCGATCTATACACCGGTTAATTGGCCAATACATCTAGTTCAACTCCAACTAACTTGATTCCACTTCCAACACTCCAAGTCATCAATTACAAGTTAAATAATATGTAATATCACAAAAATCCATCATCAATATCTTCCTTGTAAAATTCGGACATTGAAGGTTTAATGTAAAACATGTAATTTTCATGCTTGATTTTTACACCTTACATCATAAAACAACTAAAAACACCTAAATAGCATGAAATTCATCAAAGTCCATTATCCAATTTCTCTCTTGAAAATTTCAGCCAAGGAGTGTGGGTGAAGGGCATGAAATTTCTTGCTTATTCTTCATGCTAAACATCACCAAACAACTAAAAACACTAAGATACCTTGAAATCTAACCAAATAAATCATCAAATCTTCTCTCTCTAAATTCGGTCAACCATGAATCCTTCATGAGATCTTAAGTCCTTGTGGACACGTGAAATGACCTTTTTGCCCTTATGTTCGAAAAATTGTCAGAATTAAAATTTTTCACTTCTCAAGCTCAAATTATATTCCAAATGGTCAAACTTGATCAAAATTACATCCACCATCCCAAATTTGCCCCCGGGTGGAAAAATGACCATTTTACCCTTACATTATGAAAATTTCAATTTAACTCCAAATCAATCTTCGAACTCCGAATCACCATATTAAGTCATTCTAAGATTCAATAACTCTCAATTGCATCTTAAAATCTTTATTTGAACTAGTTCGAGGCTTAAATCAACTTAGTTGTACCACTAGGTACACTACCAACTTTTGACGATTATTTCGAGGTATTCAAGTATGCAAGCATGTTGTCAAATACATGAATGACATGGCAAGTACATTATAGGGCTGGGCTTGATAGCACTACCCCCCTTAAAATAAAATTTTTGACCTCAAAATTTCACTTACCGGACTCAGAAGAAAGATGCGGGTATTGGTTTTTCATCTGGTGCTCAACTTCCCACGTCATCTCCTCCATCCGAGCATTTTTTCCACAACACCTTAACCATTGGAATGTTCTTATTCCTTAACACTCGATCCTTTCGGTCTAAAATACGTATAGGTTGCACTTCAAACTTTAAATGTTCTTGCAACTCAATCGGAGGTGCCTCGAGGATATGAGAGGGATCAAGTACATACTTCTTCAACATCGAGGTATGGAACACATTGTCAATCCGATCCAACTCCGAGGGTAATTCTAGTCTATATGTCACTGGCCCAATCCTATCAATGATACGAAAAGGTCCAATGTATCTCGGATTAAGCTTTCCCCGATTTGTAAATCGAATCACACCTTTCATTATCCAACAAGATACGACAATTTACCATAATAGTATAATCAAATAAGACTTAATACCTCAAAATATTCAAATCATTACCTTTCCAAGGAGAAATCTTAAGAAAAACTCCATCATCAACTCCAAATTCCAAGTCTTTTCTCCGTCTATCAGAGTAACTTTTCTGTCTGCCTTGAGCTGTCTTTAATCGTTCTCGGAGAACCTTGATCTTGTCATTGGTCAGATCAATTAGTTCTATATTAAACAATTCCCTGTCACCCACTTCATCCCAACAGAGTAGAGTTTGGCACTTTTTCCCATACAGAGCCTCGTATGGGGCCATCCTAATACTAGATTGTAATTATACGTGAACTCCACGAACGGCAAGTGTCTATCCCAACTCCCAGTATAGTAAATGACACAAGCCCGTAGCATATCTTCCAAAGTCTAAATGGTCCTTTCAGATTGTCCATCTGTCTGTGGATGAAAGGCAATGCTAAACCTCAAATTAGTTCCGACAGCCTTTTAGAATTTTGGCCAAAATCGAGAAGTGAACCGAGGGTTTCGATCTGACGCGATAGAAATTGGGACTCCATGTAATCTCACTATTTCATCTATATAAAGTCTAGCCAGTCTCTCAATGGAATACGTGCTATCAATAGCCAAGAAATGGGTGGACTTAGTCAATCTACCCACAATCACCCAAATATCATTCTTCCCACTTTGCGTTCGCGGTAAATCCAATACAAAGTCCATAGTCACGTGTTCCCACTTCCATTCTGGAATAGGTAAAGTCTGAAGAGTACTTGATGGTTTCTGATGTTTTGCCTTGATCTGTTGGCATGTGAGACATGTCGCTACAAACTCGACTATGTCTCATTTCAAACCCGACCACCACTAACTTTTATCATCGTATCATCTATACAACTCATTAAACACGTCAAATTCAAAACTCAAATTACCATGAATAATTCTTCACTTTAGTTGATCACATAATCATCTCCATATATATATATATATGTATGTCCATATACATTTAAGTGCCATCATCCATCACTATCGGTAAGGACCCTCGTCAACTACGTTCGAACCAAATTCCCTCTATTCATTCTAATCCATAACTAAGGTTCAATATCATATTCTCATAGCACATGTTTCCCTTTTTTACTTTTCTATTTTATTCCCATAGGTCAAGTTTAATCCATGAATATTAAGGTATAATCAACTCCAAATTACCTTTTTGGATGTTTGAGTTACCATTTAATTTACATCTTACCATCAATTGTTTCTTATGTAATCCATACGGATTCTCATTGTGCCTATGCATAACTTCACATAATTTACATGCTTATACTCTTTTCTTATCATTTCCAATCCTATGTATAAGCTCCATTATGCCACGCATCTTTGCATCATAATGTCATTAACCACATTTCAATCATTAGATATCATTTTCATCCAATCACAATCTGGTATACACATATGCTTTACAACCTTATTGATCCTTCAGAGGTTTTCTTTAATTAATCCTAGTATCCTATGCAATATCACAATTCCTAAAAGTCATCTTCGTTTCTCATTTACCTTGTACCCTTCCATCATATACGTCCTTATTCATCTCCATATTTGTTAGTCATTTAAGATTTAAATTCATTAAAGTCGTGTGCACTTCTTACATTTGAATACTAGTTTCCCACGTTAGGAAATTTTTATTAACCAACTTTATTATCAAGATTACCTTCAATTATCTTGTACTAGTCCTTTACACCAATATACCCATACATTTTCTTTATTGTCTGCACAATCAACTCTGATATTTACAAACTTAATATAGATTTTACTGAGGTATCCCTCGACATCATCACCAATATCTAATTTCAGCCTCACATCGAGTAACCTCATAACTTATGCTTTAACCATTAAGCTCCTTGACAATTCCAAGTTCCACATTTCCTTATCATATATATAAAATATTTTAAAGCACTACTAACCATTATTCTTGACACTTGCAGTTCGGTCTATTCGTTTCAAAACTCTTATACATTGCCAATATATAAGTCAACAAAGAAACTTTCCAATTCATTCATATCAATACCTTTCAAAACCTTAAAACTCCAATTAACGAAGCTTAACATCAAGTCCAATGACCTTAATTCAACTCATAAGTTCAACTTCCCGTCTTTCACCTCTTATTCCTACGTCTTAGATATGAGGTGTTTCTAGTGAGGCGGCACGGTGGCTGCTTAAGTTTACTTAATCAACGCTATTTGTCTAAATTTAAGGTTACTATATTAATCATCCTCAACTGTTTGGTTTTCCTCCAAGCTTACGTCGCAATTTTCATAACCATTATATTCTTTTATACTTATCACATATAATAGACCAAGCCAATATTTTAAAATTCATCTCATTCTTTAACACTTGTCAACATCCATTACCACGAGTAAGAATCCCTTCTTACTTTCCTCAATTTCGACATATCTCAAATTGTACACCACTTATCGTCGAGATCTTGCTTTACTCTCTAGTTTTTAACCAATTACATTTATAAAATGAATAATTTACTTAATTATTGCATCTCGCCTTTATGGTCATAAGATCAAAGTTTCTTAAGCTTAGGATGCAGAAACTTCCTCTTAGAGCATATCCGAAAATCAACATTTTCTGAATCCATTACCTTTGAAGAACTCAAATTTAAGACTAATCATTTGCACCATAGTTTGCATACTAATCCAAGTAGACTTTTAAATTGATCCTTAAAATAATTTGTATATCAAGCTCCAATATAAATCTCCATATGGCATTTAGACTAGAATCAACATTTTCAAATCATTTAATTTCAAACTACTAAATCCATATCTAGTCCTTTAATCCTTTGGCTCCACACTAAGCATAGCAAAATTCAAGCTCATTCTTAGAGTAGATCAATAGAGAACTCAAGCTCTCGATCAAGAGGTAGTCTCAGTAATTCATTCGAAAATACATCAGAGAACTCATTTACTATTGGGACATCCTCTAACTTAAGTTCCCCCTTTGAAGTATCAATCACGTGTGCTAAATATGTTGGATACACTTTCTGTACCAGTTTTAGAGCTTTGATGGCCAAGATTACACAGGACGGTAATACTCGGCGTTCCCCTGCAAATACAATCTGTGCTCCCTCAGAATTCTGAAGTACAACTTCTTTCCCAAAACAATCCACATTTACCCGATGTGCAGTTAACCAGTCCATACCCAATATTAAATCGAAATCCCGGATCTCTAGAGGAATTAAATCACTCCTAAATTCTTCCCACCAACCATTACCCCACAGTCTCTATAACAAGCGTTTCTAACTAGCTTCTCTCCTAAAGGGGTGTGAACTACAATTTCTTTCTCTAATGGTGACAGGTTTCTATCAAAAAATGATGCAAATGTCGTGCTCACATAAGACCTGTCCGAGCCAGAATCTATCAAGACATATGCATCTCTATCAAATACAGACATGGTACTTGTCACTACATTGGGTCAGACTCGTGCCTTTTCCTCTGCCAACAAATCTAGCGAGAGGTGGTAGTCCACTTCGAGGAGGCATAATAATTTATAAGAAGAACCAGAACGAGTTTAGACAACTTCAGGTTCTATATGCAGATGCATGCATTCTACTTAATCTAACCTAACTTGGGGGTCACATTGACACTGTAGTCTTTAAAATAACTTTAAAACCAAAAGCTTTGATACCAATAGAAATGTCACGACCCGGTACTCCCTTCGAGCCCGTGACATCCGTCGCAATGTCTCAATAGACATTCATTACTCAGATTATCAGCCGAAACCTTGCAAGGCTCTTGCATCAGTTTTACATCTCCCTTGTGAGCAATAGTTACTAAATATCATGTTTTAGGGGATATAAACTATTTTAAAATCAAAACAAACAAAAAAAATAATTTATGCCACACCCCATTTTAGTCATTTTTTCCTGAAAATTTTGAAACCTGGTGAAAATATAATATATAGGGGAAAATACACATTTCATAACTAAAAAAAAGTTTTTATGTCCAAAACATTCATTTAGGGTGAAATTGTAGCTAATAGAATAAAATAAAAATATTAAATAAAATATTTCATTTTCTTATAAAACAATATTTATAGAACTCTGCGTAAATAATTTTTGTAGCGTAAAACTAAAATATATTCATACATACAATGGCACAGATAACCAGAGTATGTAATTTAATTTACAATTACTTGTGGGCCCCCGAATGACCAAAGGTAACAAAGGCTGTGGACCTACAATTTCTGAGGATGCGAGTCCAATAATAACCCTCGACGTAATCAACTATTTACGAACTATCCTGATCTTGGAATGAGTGGAAAGGTGTCAAGCCCGGCTCTACAATATGTTTATTTTGCCATTCCTACATAAGAATGCATGTTTGCTTACTTGGGTACCTCGAAAATTGTTAAAGGACGACAATGTACCAAATGGTACAACTAAGTTGATTTAAGCCTCGAACTAGTCCAAATAGAGATTTTAAGCTGACATTGAGAATTTAAAAACCCTAGAATGACTTAAAATGGTGATTCGGAGTTCGAGGACCGATTTGGAGTCAAATTGAAATTTTCATGACCTAGGGGTAAAATGGTCATTTTGCCACCCGAGGTTAAGATGTGAATGTTGGAAGAAGTTTTTGATCAAGATTGACTATTTAGAACATAATTTGAGTTTGAGAAGTGAAAAATTTTAATTCCGACATTTTTCGAGCATAAGGGCAAAATAGTCATTTTGCCACTCAAGGGCAAAATTATAATTTTACACCATCCAACATTTGTCCAGCACATGGATTTTACCCAATATTATTATGAATAATTGAAAGATTTTATGTGGTGGAGAAAGAAAGCTTAATAGTTAAGAATTTAAAAAAGGACCAATGGTAAGGTGACAAGTGTCAAGCTTTTATTTTTTTTATTATTTTCCTTATAAATTAGCACAAAACCAGCCCATTTCTCATTTTTATGGCCGGCCAAAGCAAGAACAAAGGAAGAAAAGGAAGAGCAAAACCCTAGGTGGAAAAATTCAAGGGAAAAGTGTGAAAATTCAAGGAAACAAGTGAAAAAAAGGTAAGATTTTTCAATTAAGCTTGAGATCTCTCTTTCTTAAGCATTTTTTCTTATTTTCCATGATTGAATCACATGATTTCATGATGGGTCTCTTGCTGGCTGAACACTTAGAGAGAGATTTTGATGGTTGTTTTGGTTAGATTTTAAGATATTCTAGTGTTTTTAGTTGATTGGTGATGTGTAGCATGAAAATCAAGCAAGAAAAATTCATGTTCTCCCATCACCCATCATTGGCTGAATTCTCCATGTAGAATATTGATGATGATTTTGATTTTATTTCAAGTGATTTGGTTAGGAATTAGTGATTTATGGTGTGAGAATTAAGCTTGAAAAATTATAGTGTTGATGCACCCACCATGGCCGAATTTTCCAAGAGAAAATATAAGGATGATTTTTCCATATTTCAAGTTATTTAACTTGTGTTTGATGGTTTGGAGTATTAGGAGAGAAATGGAATTATTTAGAGTTGAATTGGACGTATTGGCCAATTAATTGGGTGATAGATTGAATTAGGCCAATACCATTTTATTTAGGTACACAATTGAACTTATATTGAACACCGTATTTAGATAGTACCTGAGGATCAAGAATCAGAGTACTCGAAATTCGACTCCTGAAATAGTGAGTAACCTTACTATCGTCTTAATTATCTAAAGTCATTTTTATTCGTTTTTGTGAATTTTATGGAAAATGAGTTTAAATGGTAAATCTTTATGTTTTATAAGCAAAATGTGATTAAATGAAATGATTTTAAAAATTGTCTTGAAATTGAAAGATGGTTTTGAAAATGGAGTAATTGGAGACTAATTGCTGTGTTATAAATCATGGTTTGAATTGAATGGCTTATGATAATATTGGCATGAATGGTTGGATTTGGTAAATGTGCTGAAAAAGTATGAACTGTTGAATTACCTTGAGAGGCTGTAAAATAAAATAATTACCATATCATGTTGTTGAATTTTATTGAATTTGTGAGTTATAAATTGGTCGCTGCAGTGGATGGTGGTTTCGTGGACCAACCTATTAGAGGGGCAAGGTAACCCTATTATATTCGTATCTCAGTATGAGAGGCACGGTTGGATAACTCCTGAGGTTAAAACTTTAGAGTTCACTTCACGCCAAATCACCACGTGAGGGTGAACTCAGCCAAAGCCAAGGAACGACTATGTTTTCAAAATAAAAACATGATTTATGCGTACATAACTTTTTAACAGCCTTGGCGAACTCGGTTGAGATAGCCCTCTGCCAAGGTATCCCTGATAACTAAGTATGAGAATGATTTTGGCACGAGCCAAACTTTTCAAGAAATCATAAGCCTCATTGTTTATTTTGGTGAAATGAATCTATTTTATCTTATTAAAATGAGTTCGAAATGCTGAGAATCATTTTTATGCTAATCTGTTTTATCTGTCTCCATTTACTCAGCTTTAGATATTTTAGATGGTATTTGTTTACTCATTGGGATTATATAATCTCACCACCCTCCTTTCCACCCATTTCAGGCTCAAGATAGTCTGTAGATAGCTCATTTCTTTGAGGGCTACAGTTGGACTTGCATCTTTAAAAACTGTAGGTTTACCACTTTTAATACTTTTGGTCATTCGTGGGCCCATGTGTCACTGTAAATTAGATCTTATGCTTTGGTTATCTGTAATACAGTATGTATGAATTTATTTAGCTTTTATGCTACAAAAATTATTTACCAAGAACTCTATAAATATTGTTTTATAAGAAAATAAACTATTTTATTGAATATTTTTATTATATTCAAATAGTTATAGTTTCGCTTTAAATGAATGTTTTAGACATCTAAACTTATTTTTGATTATGAAATATGTGTTTTCCACTCGCATACTACATTTTTAGCTGGTTTCCAGATTTTTGAAGAAAAATGACCAAAATGCCCTTCTGAGAAAAAAATTATTTATCTATTGTTTTGATTTAGAAATAGTTAATAGCCTCTCAAACTATGATACTTAACAACTGTTGCTCACAGGGGAGGTGCAAAAACTGATATTAAAGCCTTGTGAGGTTTCGATTGGCATTCCGGGCAATGAATGTCTATCGAGACGTCGCAGTGGTTGTCACGAGCTAGAGAGGAGTACCGGGTCGTGACAAAAAGAGGGTGTTGAGTTTATATAAACTCAGTGAGTAAACAAACATCATCTGAAATATCTAAAGTCAAGTAAATGGAGACAACTTAAAATAGTTCATCGTACTATGATTTATAATGTTTCAAACTCATTTCAACTAAATAAAATAATTTCATTTCACTCAAATAATCAACATGGCTTATGAATTTCTTAAAAATTTGACTCGTGCCAAAACTCATTCTCATGGATACCTTGATTGGGGCATCCAACCGAGTCCACCAAGGCTGTTAAAGAAAAGTTCATATACGCATAAAACACATTTTTACGTTTAAAAGCATAGTCGTTCCTTGGCGTTGGCTTAGTTCACCCTCACGTGGTGGATTAGCATGTAGTGAACTCTAAAACTTTACCTCAGGAGATACCCTCTGCGCCTCTCGTACCGAGGTAAAATATAACTGGGTTTACTATGCTCCTCTCTAATAGGCTGGTCCATGGAAGCCCGCCACTGCAGTGACTAATCAATATCCCACCAAATCAATAAAAGTTTCGACAGCATGACATGGCAATTATATTACTACCCAGCCTGTTAAGGCAAAACAAACAGTTCATACAATTTCAACACAATTTCCAATTTAGCCATTCATGCCAATATCACCATAAGCTATTCAATTCAAACCATAAATTTACAACACAA
>NC_030852.1:9532717-9600049 GCF_000208745.1 Theobroma cacao
CTAAATTCGGTCAGCCATGAATCCTTCATGAGATCTTGAATTTTAACCATGGTAATTGAAAAAGAATGCATAGGAAAGGTAGATCACAAGCTAGAATTAAGAAATTTTACCTTTACTTGCTTAATTCCTTGAAATCTAATGAATTTTCTCTTGATTTTCTTCTCTAGGGTTTGTTCTATGCTTTTTCCCTTTTGTTCTTGCCTTGGCCAGCCAAGAGAAATGAGATGGTAGAGTCTTAGTTGTGTTTATAAAAGAAAATATAATAATATTAAAACTTGACACTTGTCACCATGTGATTGGTCCGTACATAAAACTTAATAATTAAGCATTTCTTCTCCACTACATAAAATCCCTCAATTATCCAAAGTATAAAATGAATTTCATGGGTATGACAAGTGTCAAGGTGGTGTAAAATTTCAAAAATCCTAATTACGTCTTTGTGGACACGAAAATGACCTTTTTGCCCTTTTGTTCGAAAAATTGTTGGAATTAAAATTTTTCACTTCTCAAGCTCAAATTATGTTCCAAATAGTCAAACTTGATCAAAATTTCATCCACCATCCCAAATTTGCCCTCGAGTGGAAAAATGACCATTTTACTCTTACGTTATGAAAATTCTAATTTAACTCCAAATCAATCCCCAAACTCTGAATCAGCATATTAAGTCATTCTAAGATTCAATAACTCTCAATTGCATCTTAAAATCTTTATTTGAACTAGTTCAAGGCTTAAATCAACTTAGGTGTACCACTAGGTACGCTACCGACTTTTGATGATTTTTTCGAGGTATTCAAGTATGCAAGCTTGTCAAATACATGAATGACATGGCAAGTATATTATAGGGCTGGGCGTTGATAAATTTCTTCTATAAAGTAGATTTTTTGGCAATTTGATCTCTCTTTCTTAGCATTCGAGAACCCACTTCTAGTTATCAAAGAATTGATGCCAACCATATAAAAACTGATTTTTCTATGAAAAATAATTGAACTTCCAACTTCAAAAGATAACTTTACAACTTCAAAAATATTTCCTGAAGATTATAACCTCTCATATTCTGAAAAAGTGTTTATTGGAAAGCAAAAAGATCGAAACTTTTCAACATTTCCCTTCTTTTTACAATTATATATATTCAATTTTCATTCAAAATACACAATCTTTAAGGAAGAAATTTGTTCAATACACAAGAAAACAACAACTTTTTTATAAAGTTTCATTAATGGCCCTAAAGAGATCATCAGAAAAAAAAAAAAGGAAAGGCTGTTACAAAATCATCTAAGAAACAAAAAAGTCAGAAAATTGATTTTCTCTAACATACATTTTCATCTGAAGAAAGAGGAAAATGTTTGATGAAGATTATGCTTCAAAGAAAGTACTCCATGGTAGAATGATTGACATGGAATGGCTTGAAGAGGATATTGGATGGCCATATATTACTAATATAAGACAATTTGGATGGCATTACTATCTAAACCTAAAGAAAAAAGTACATGAAGATCTTGTTAGAATTTTTACTCGAATGGAACCACTATCTACGAAGGAGAAAATGACAAGGACCCAATCAATCATGATAATTCATTCCTTATATCTCTTTTGGGGAATAATTATGTCATTACTCTTACATTACTTCAAAAAGTCTTGAAGTTAAAACCTGTTAGTGAAGAATTACACAGGAGAAGAAAATGCAATCTCTAAAGATGAATTAGTTGCAAAGTTTCTAGTCGAACCAATCACTAATCTAAAGTTTCCAAACAGTGTCTTAAGGCTAAGTGAGTATAATTCCCTATACTTTGCTTGAATATATATTGATTGGGAATATATCTTGATTTAATGTTGTCATATTATGATGATTGGATAAATTTCCTAATCTGTTGATTGAATATCTGTATGGAAATATATCTCAATGTTTTGATTTGATGGTTAGAAATCATTATTGAACTTAATGCTTACTTACACCTGATGATTATCACTAATTATTTTCCTTTAAGTTTAAGTGATTAAAGCTCATGCTTCTTAACCTTTTTGATATAACAAAAAAGGGAAAAGGTTTATCGGCACATTTAAATGCTCTTACATTAGCTAAAGTTGCCTTTGAAAACATTTTTAAACTTCATGCATGTATTGAGGGGGGAACTTTCAAAGTTCATATTTATTTCTTATTCCTTTCTCATTTACACTTAAATGTTTTCAACAAAGGCATAAAAACTAATTAAGTTAGGGGGAGGTTTCTAGAAATTTCAAATGCAATGTGCTTATGTTTTTGTCATATCAAAAAGGGAGAGATTATTAGCCTTGAGTTACATCATGTATTGATTTAACAAAAATAATATTTTATCTTAAACTTAATGTTTAGCATTTGAAATTGTCTCAAATATATTTTTAGTCTGCTAAGGTTACGTATTTGTTTGAAAAGCTATACTTCATTAGAAAACATCTCATAAGCTTTCAAACAATGCATATTCAACTAAAAATGCAAAAGCAAACATGCCACGAAATATTATTTGAAGGTAGGAACAAGGTAAAGAGGAAATAGCTAGAGAGAAACACCAAAAAGCTAAGGAAACCTCAAGACACAAGCCAAGAGTCGATCTTATAAAAGCTCAAGTCAATCCAAAGGTTGAAAGAGTGCAAAACTTGAATATTATAAAGCCATAGTTGACCCTGAAGTGTTTACAGTCGACCCTATACTAGAAAGCTCAAGAAAATCCATTTTAAATAGACATATTCAACCCTAGACCAAGCATAATCTACCCTGACAAGTCAAAGGTAAGGAAAAGTCAAGATTACACAACCAAAGTCAATTATAAAGGAAGCATGGTCGATTATAGCAACTTAGACTTGCAAGAAACACACTATTATTAGATGGATCGACTAGAGGAAGATTATACTCAACTATGGAAGCCTTAATTTAAAAATTTTGAAGAACATAGTCAACCCTATGAACTTTGTAGTCAATCCTCAAGCTTCAGCAACGGTCAAATTTAATTCAAACTTGTGTTTAATGGCTTTAAATATTACCCTGGCTATAAATAAATGCATATGAGCCATTTTGAAGGAAGAGAAGACCTTAACCAAAGCTTCAAACCCTAAAGAGACTTCTAAAAGCTCATCTTCACTCTCTAGCATCCTTGTACTCTTCCATCAAGTTTACAAAGTTGAATCTATGCTTCACTTAAGCTAAAATTTCTTCTTTCACTTCACCAAAGATTAAAGTCTTAACACTTAACCTTTGAAAAGAATTTTTTTATTGAAATTTGTACTTCATTGTAAAAGTTTTAACTTATCCTTTAAAAGTTATTTGTGAGGGTTTGTGATTTAGTGTTTAAAAACCATTGTTTGTGGGTTTACCACTCCATCTTATTAAAAAGCAAGAATCTTTTTGTGGATTATATAAGGGTTATCACTTAATCCTTTGAAAAAGTCGTTGTAAAGCTTATCGCTTGATCCCATGAAAAAGCAAGAATCCCTTTGTGGATTGTTTAAGGATTATCATTTTGTCCTGTTAAAAAGCAAGAATCCTTGATAGTATAATAAAATTCCTTAGTTACCAAGGGAGTGGATGTAAGTATCGAAAAAGCCAAACCACTATAAATTTCTTATGTCTCTTTTTAATTTTCCACATTATTAGTTGTTGTTAATGTAATAAGCTCAATGTGAATAATTCCAAGTGGGAAGTGAATTGGAGTGTTTTTAAAATTTTGAAGAATCGTTTTTTATTTTGAAAAGAAATAGAGTTTTCTTAAACCAATTCCCGATTTGAAAATAAGCAAGACAATTAATTTCTTGTAAAGTGAGAAAGGTTGAAAGCACAAGTGAAATTAAAGGAATGGAAAGAAAGAAAAATTAACACACTAATTTTTATAGAGATTTAGCCTCCTTGCTTACGTCTCCTTTAGATTCACTAAGGAGTTTAAAATCTACTATTGAAATAGAATTCAATACAATGCCTTTTTATGGTTAAAGCACAACCAATCTACCTTTTATTTCAGTTAAGGTTAAACCACTCAATTTCTACTTTTTCAATTGGTTAAGGTATAACCACTCTAGTGAGTACAATAAAAGATAAAAGTGAAGCTAGGATGCCTCTTGAAGGATAAATAGCAAATTAAGTACAATGTTTGGTGAGAAAGAAGATAAACACTAAAGGCTCAATAAACGGTGCAATAAAAGACTTAAATGCAAGAGGAGAAGTCCAAATAGTATTGAACGATTTAAGATGAATTCTTCTCTTGGAGTTATGTTTCTAAGTCTTCCAACCTTCATTATGTTGTGAGACCTTAAATTTATAGTTGCTAAAGCTTTAGAGGTAGTTGAGGTGCATTAAATGTGAAAATAATCATTTAACACACTATTCCAACCTCTAACGGCCATCATCTACTGATAGATCTCTCGATCTATCGATAAATTCCCTTCAATAATCTTCAAAATCGATAAATTCTATTGATGTAAGCATCTATTGATTGATTCACTTCAAAACCATTTTGAGAAATCCTCGAGTAGCTATCTATCAATAGATGTCGCACATCTATCGATAGATGCAAGTAAGGGTTGAAATGTTCTCGGGTGCCTATATATTGATGGATATCGTGTATTTATCGATAGATGCAAATTAGGGTCCTTTGATATTATTCCTCACTGGCTATCTATCAATAGATGTCGCACATCTATTGATAGATGTTCATAGTCTTCGAAGTCCAAGTGTTAAAATAATCAACTATCGATAGATGTTCTTCATCTATCGATAGATGAGCTTATTTATTGATAGATGAAGAACATCTATCGATAGATTAATAACATTTTTCAAATTTGAATAGGCTTTTTGCTTGTTTCTACTTAAAATGCTTAGCTCTTTCATTAAACATTTTTAAAGGACCTTTCGGACTTGTTTGAACATTTGAAAAACAATTTTGATCACTTGTTTGTCAAATCAAAACTTAGACTCAAATGAAGCGTTAAGTTTAACAGGTGTTTATATTTGCCTTATAAAAATAGTTTTATATTGATTTATTGTTTTACACTTAAAAAAATATTTTTCGTTTTACTTTTCATAGGTAGCATTTAACTTAGGAAAAATATTTATCTTGAAATGTTGTTTTTATGCATAAGTTATTTATTGCTGAAAATTGTTTTTGATGCTAGAAAATATCTTTAAGTGATAAAGTTTCTATCTTGATAACTAGATTTTCAAAGAAATCTTTATAAATAGCAATTCACCGCCCTTCGTTCTTGGCATACTTCACTTTGAGACTTCTACACTAACACATCTCAATTTGATTACTCTTAATCAACTGATACTGCCTTAATATATGTTTTGTATCTATGATGAGACCTTTAGCTTTTTTGCTTTCAAAATGGCTCTATTATATCAACAATGCTAGGAATCACACCAATTTTTGTTATGAACTTCTTGATCTAAATAGCCTCTTTCTATGCCTTAAACGCAAAGATTTATTCGATCTCAGTTGAAGAGTTCATTGTCATATCCTATTTGGAACTTTTCCAATTGATCGCTCCACAGTTCAAATATAACCACTTTGCAATTTATCATCATCTTTATCAAATTGAAAGATTGCATCATCGTATCCTTGTGCATGCAAGTCGACAGCTCCTCCATACACCAAAAAGCATCCATAGTCTCAAGTACTTAAGCATGTTCTTTACTACTATCTAGTGACATTCACTTAGAGCAGCATGAAATCTACTCATGACACTCAAATCATAAGATACATTTTTTTTGCTCATAAAATCACACAAAGTCTCTATTCATGCGATTTCTTTCCCTTTTTGTGACTTCAAGCACATGTTAATGTAGAGATCAATGCCATGCAACATAGGCAAGGACATTCCTTTTGGACTCTTTCTTGCTAAACCCTTTTAGCACCTTTTCAATGTATATGGATTAAAACAGCCTAAGCAACATTTTCGATCTATCTCTATAGATCTTGATACTCGATTTTTATGTTATTTCTCCCATTTCCTTCATGTAGAATTTCTCAGATAGCCAAATATTTGTAGATTGCAACATTGGTATGTCAATTCCTATCAGAAATATGTCATATACATATAATACTAGGAAGACTATAGCGCTCTCATTAGTTTTCTAGTGTACACAAGGTTCATCCATATTTTTTACAAAATGAAACTCTTTGATTGTCTCATCAAAACGGATTTTCCAACTCATAGATGCATGCTTTAGTCCATAAATGGACTTTTCAAGTTTCCATACCTTATTGGTATTTTCTTAGTATATGAAACCATCTAGTTATGTCATATACACCTCCTCCTATAGATTTTCATTAAAGAATGCAGTTTTTACATCGATCTGCCATATCTCATACTACTTGTCAGTGAACTAAAAAATAAGGCATGATTTCCCTACTCCCTCTAAGAATGGAGTTATAATGGAGAAATGTTTTTTTAGTGAGAAGGATAGTCATGTCCTTATCATTCCTACGGATGCAAAAAAGTGACCACTTAATGAGAGGCAGGGGAGCAGAGTAGAGGAATGAGAAGAGGAAAGAAGAAAAAAAAAGGGAGAAAAGTCCCAAAATTCCCTTTAAATCTCATGAAATTCAACAAATAGGTGTCAAATGTACACACCTTGTATAGCTTAGAATCGAAATAGTTTAGATTACAATTTCTTTCTTAAAATGACTCTTTTTGGGTAAATCATAGGAGTACCTTTTTCTCATTTCCTAGCTTTACACCTCTAAGTCATTCGATAAACAATGAAGTTTCTATTCCTTTTCTTGCTGCTCTAGGGTCTCATAAAGAGGAGAATTCCTAGTCTCAGGAAGCTATAAACTTAGAATTCCGTTAAGGATGGAAAACGCCTTGAATACAAGAAAGGAAAGAGATGGGCTCGAGCGACCAACAATGACCAATAAAGGAGCTAAGGAAGCCCCTAACATCAAGGCTCGGTGCAATAGTGACACTGTAAAGTTTCTGACGTTAGTGGGGAAAAGCTTAACGCAGTAAATATACAAGACATCAAACACAACAGAAGCAACCATGAAACCAATTGCTTTAATTGTCAATTGAGGCCAACACCCATCGGATCCATCAGCCTTTGCTTTGCCCCTGGTGTTGGCTGAAAAATTGATGCAAAAAATGCTCGAAACTCCAACAAAAAATGCAGACAGTGAGAAAAACAGACATTGGTTATGAAGCTCAATAGCACGCAACCAACAAAAACAGTAGGAATCTCCATCAGTGCATTAAGTACAACGGTGAAGTACAAATTAAAGTTGAGGTTTTCGACATTTAGCTGGATCCTATAATAAAAAAATTCAAACTCCAAAACCAGGTATCATAATCATAATCATCCTCTTTGCAGCCCATTTCACGGTCCATAGATTCTCATTTTTATCATTAGTTGTTACATCTCTTTCACCTTCACTGGCCATTGTTGCTTTAGATGGAATAGATGGGTTTCGCTATAGATGGCATGCTCAAAATACGTAGCGGAAAGAAAATTAAAAAACTTTATAACTAAACACAAAACATACCTCCACCCATGGATCACCTTGGTGATATTTAACACATAAAAGTACAAAATAAATTATTATTTAGAAAGTTACCTTGCCATGTAATTTCTTAATCACTATGGCACTTTTTGAAGCAATATCTTGAACACCACAAGGAGAAAAAACCCTAGCCAATCAAGTGTTTGGCCTCCAATGGTAGTACACACGATTGCACTTGAACCTTCAACAAAGGAAGGAGTTTTTAACTATATTTTGTGCTAGCAAAGAAGACAACAATTGTCCTTTTCTTCTTTTTCACAATCTTAGCCGAACCTTTCTCGAAAATTGCTTCATTAGCAATTTTTTCTTTCACACAACGGGAGTGGTGGCAAAGAAAGAAAATATTTTTCTTTTTTTGACAAAAATTACGTTTTCTTCAATTATGAAAAACTTTCATATGAAAAAATAGTTAAAAGGTGACTTATATAGTTAGGTTAAAATAACTTCAATTTTGCAATTAAGCCCTCAATATTATAGCACATTATAATATTGGGCCTATTTGTCACAACCCAATTTCTCGGGCCATGACCGGCGCATGAGCTCAATGAGCATAGCTCACTAAGCCCAGGCAAGCCTATCCATTTACCTTTGCTTAACAAATTTATCATATCATGCATACACACACACCTTTGCCCGGGTGTGAACGTAGCCAAAACACAATGGCATTATTGATAATAATATACATGCACTATACCAGTCATGTATTTAGCAATTTACATTGCATACACATATTCACATTGTTAGATTGTATTCACAATACAAAAGGACCCATGACTTCCAACGGAGACATTTACAATAAAAGGGATTACTATCGAATACTAGACACATACCCAGAAGATGCACTACGGGGACTCCTTGATCTAGGGTCCAACAGTCACCTGATCTGAAAACATGAATTTTTATAAAACATGAGTACAATACTCAGTGAGTGAACAAGAAAGGAACAAGCATACCATAAGGAATGTTTATCGAAATCATGATGCATTCATTTTCTCAAAACCATGCAATTGTTTTAGCTCCTTTAAACCCTTCATGTAAACCCCACATGAGTAAATCACTTTACAAAAATCCATGCTCAACTATGGTACCAAAGAAATGGGAAATATGGCAAAAACCCACAAGTTAGCAAAATGGACAGAAAGTTTCTCGCTGTAGCGAGAACCAATTCTGGTGAAGGCCCTCAAACTTGAGAGTTTCTCGTTGTAGAGAGAATGAATTTCGCTGCAGCGAAACAGAGCAACAAGAGAAACATTTTTCCTCCACTCAACAAAAGGGCCATCCTACTAAACCAACAAAATCAACATAAAACTCATGAAAATTCCCAAAGTGCAATGTATCAAATTTCATATATATGTCAACCATATATCTCATTCATGAGCTTTCATTTCATAAGTCTAGATATGCATAATTTGATAGACAAACATCAATATCATCATAATCACACCCGGCTCATGTACATCCCCCCACATCGTGCACATAGTCGACACCATCGTGTGCATCCCCCACATCGTGCACAATCAGTGCCATCGTGTACATCCCCCCACATCGTGCACACAGGCACTATCATCATCCATCTCTCACACCACCATCATCATCGACATGTGCATCCCCCCACATCGTGCACACACACGATTACAGTCATTATACACAATATCATTCACCATGCACAGCACACACACACACACATACACACACACACACACACACATATATATATATATATATATCATCATATCGCAATAATGCATGAATCCATAGCAATCACATATCACAACATCAAACCATTTAACGAAAGCTTGTTCCCAAGGTACCTTTTCTAAGACAAGTTGGATAGAATCTTTCATATTCCCCAAAGCAAGTTTGAAATGCAAGTCCACTCACCGGTATCAAAAAATCCAGATTCCGGGTGTATTCGGACTAATAGTCCTCAAGCGCAATTCCTTTGCCTTTTCAGGACGTCTCACTACCTTGACAAATAACAAAGTCAAGGAATTTACTATATTGTCCCTAAATTGACATAAACTAATTTAAATTACTAATGCTTGATATGTAAATGCAAAAATACGTTCGATTATCGCTTAATCGCGGTATCGATTAAATTCGACCGATCACCTGATTAATTGACGATTGTGTCCTAATCACCTCCAAATCAATCCATTTCTCCTCTAATACCTTAATTTACCACATACCATTTAAATAAAGTCAAATTCAGCATTAGAACCCTCACAGTTCCTTATAGAAAAATTCGGTCATTTGGTGCACTAGCACCCAAATTTTTTCTACATAACCGCTTCAGCTTAATTCATCATTTTCCAAGCCATTTTCCTTGAAATAAAAACAATCCCCCATTGATATTCAGCCGTCATGGTTCGACCAACAAGGAACCCTAGAGAAATTGAATATTTCTTTTGTATTTTTGTTCATAACCATGCTTAACTATCCCTAAACACTAACATAGTCTAAAATCAAATTATTCCAACAACAATTCCTCTTCCATACCCATTTTTCAGAATTGAATCCATCATGATAACTCAATATTCAACCATGAAAATCAAGAACAAAAGCATGGGCAAGCTAGGTATCAAGGAGAATTAAAGAAATTCTAACTTACCTAGCTTGTTTCCTTGATTTCTTCAATTTTTCTTTGAATTTCCACCTAGGTTTTCTTGTTTTTCCCTTTGTTCTTCCTTTGTTCTTGTTGCTGGTTTCCTAGGCCGAATATGGTGAGAGAATTGGGGATTTAATGGGCTGATTTCTATAGAAAATAATAAAATAACCAAGCATACCACGTGTCACATGCTTATTGGCCCAATTTTTTAACTTTTTGACTTTTTCTTCTTAATTTTCCACCACAAATATTCTGGTATTTATCCAATCCTACCACAATTAAAATCCCTTGGTCTTGACAAGTGCTGGGGCAAAAAATTTACCGATTTGCCCTCGAGATGAAAAAATTACGATTTTACCCCTATACTCCGAAATGTACCGGAATCACATTATTTCTACTTTTCAACCTCAAATAACACTAATATTGATCAATATTAACCAAATGGGGCAAAAATCATTTTATAAAAATTCCCGTTTAGTCCTCTAACAGAAAAATTACCATTTTACCCTTGTGCTCCAAAAATACCGAGAATCACAATTTTTCACTGCTAAACATCATTTTATACTCCAATAATCATAATTATATTTCATATAATTATTCTTGGTCAAATGTGATCAAATCTTGGCTAAAAATCTCCATTTTATCATCAAATGGTAAAATGATCGTTTTGTCCCTAATCGGTCAATTTTCCTGATGGACTCCAAACTGGACCTTGAACTCTGAATCACTATTCTAAGCCATTCTATGGGTTTCAAAATTTTCAAATTCCTCTTAGAATTTCTATTTGAACTAGCTCAAGGCTCGATTTAACTTAGTTGTACCACTCGGTACAATACCGTCTTTTAATCGAGCTTGATAAGGTCTTGCACTATTACTTAATTAAACTATTTTAATTAAGTCCTTGAAAATTGAAATAAAAACTAATTTCCTTTATATTTTGCAATCAAGGCCTTATAGTTATAACTATTTATAATTATGCCAAAACTTAATTAAAGTCTTTTAATTAAGTTTATAGAAGTTAATTACCTAACATGTGATTTAAGTCTAACTTAAATCGTCACTTGCCTAATTTAATTCAAATGCAACCATTGTGCGTGACCTATTAGGTTCTCAACATGTTCGCAATGGAATTGATTAATGACTTAATTAATTAATATAAGTTTCAATCAATTAGTTTATAATCAATTTCATAGACCAAGATTGGCATCTAGCAATGCATCATGGCCACCCAATTGTTGAGAGAGTCAAAGGGTTCTTTGACAACCTTTTAGTGTATAGTCTATCAGTGTAATTCATTCCCTCATCATATATCTCAGAGATGATAAGAGCTTGGTAAAGTGTCTACTCTTATTGACCTCCATATTTGTTCCTGCAATTATAGCATTAGCTTTATAGAAAGTTATGAAACCTTTTTCATAATCTCCATGTTGCCTTGGCCAAGGACTTCAATAAGCTAATGTTAACCAAGAATTGATAGGATATGTCTTCTAAAACACTTGAGGTGATGATTCCTATCTTGACCACTCATTTGCCTTCACATGCTTCATACTATACCCAAAAGCATCCTGCTTTGGCATCCTTGGTTAGGCACCTATAGGGATGAAATCAAAGCATAACACTCCACACATAAGACAACTTGGTGTCTCAAGTCTAGGGAGTATTTACACAACTGAAACATGAGAAGTGTTGCATAAACACTAGAGTGTATTACCAAATGCACTTCTCATGGCGGGTCATGTTCAGTGAACTTGCTCTCCTAGGCAAGCACCTATATTCTAGCTTCAAGTATCTCTATACTTCAATCTATGAGATCGATCGCTTACTTCCAAAGTAAGGAACATAGAATATACCAATCTCTAAGCATCATTGATGTCCAGTCTCAATGATACATTGACCAGGAAGATTTTGAGATTATACTTTGATGCATAAGAATCTCATAACTGCAACTCATTACAGTTTCCTTGCAAGGCATATTAATCTTATGGACTTCATCCAATTATACTTATGACTCATTATAATTAATGTCTTATTGATGAAGGAAAACCTCTAATCATTCAACATGAATGATATTGTTGCATGATTGGAATCAAGCCTCAACCAATCCCAATTGACTGCAGGGCTCATCCTAACATCTCCCACTAGCACAAAGCCAATTGCTACCTCATCGTATGTAGATTCAATCAATCTAGCAATCGTATCTGCATGTAGACTCTCTTGTGCCCTTCGATGTGGTTAATTACTTTTATCTATCTTCGTAATGTCCATGCATCACATCATGTCATATTACTATATCCAGATCCAATGAGACCCAAGTTCTGCTTGTATGGCTCCATTGTTGCATTAGCAATGTTCAAAACCTTTTATTAGTTCCATGGACTAACGATCTAAGTATCTTCCTATTAGAACCCTTTTAATAGGATGTATATGACTTTAATTATATACATGTACATAGTCCTTTTTCTTTCTTTGGAACCATTCCAACTAAACTATGTTATATGCATCATATGCATTTGTCACTTTTCATTGTACCATCCGCCCCTTTTAAATTTTGGCACTTTCTTTTTATACACATTGCATCCCATGTAATTGTATCACCAAAGAATTGTATTCACTCCCACTAACCTCTTTTTGTCTATGAGATAAATACACTTGTACATATTATTAAATCGAACCCTTTGGATCCCATATAATAGAACAAAGTGTATAACTCTAACGTAAAACATATTTAGTAGTTCATCTCATATGAATAATACATCTTCAATGTATCTTACTAAATCCATGGAGTTCTCATACATATGATTATGCATCTCTATGCAAAATTTAAGAGTTAGATTCCAATGTAACCATGTAATAACTAAAAAACTCCTTTTTCAATGTCATCATACTCCCACTAAATCCAAGATCCTTTGTGAGAGTAATAATCAAACTCTTTTGAATTTTTCGTGATGTTACATACATACATCTCAATGTATGCTTGGAATCATATTGGTTTGGAATAATATAATTGGCTACATATAACTTAGATAGCTATGGACAAAATCATATCACTATATGAGTTTGCTTTCTTCTTTGAACAAACATCTCTATGTTCTATTCATAAGAAAGTTCCATTTCACATGTATCTACATTCATCTTTTGAATGATTAATTAATAAGTAAGAGTAATCTTCACTAAGATCATATCTTAATAAGAGTACTTCATACTATATAGCTCGTATGATTTTATATTTGAGTTTTCTGAACATTTCAAGTTTCAAAATTTTTTTCTTTAAGTATACAAGACAAAATCTCAATTTGGTCTTGTGTAAACTTAATGAATTAGGAACATTTTTTATAACATTTTATATTCAATGGTTCATATACATCTATATGTAGAAGACCTTTTGAACATACCAAGTCATTCACTTTTGCATGAAAATTGATTTGGTCATATAAGAATTACTAGCTCCTTTATGATTCCCAATCAAAAGGATCTAAGTATCTTCATACTCTAATTCTTACTTCAATGACCAAGACGAAAATGCCATAATTGAGATCATATGCAATTAGTTTTCTTGACATTTATATTGAGCATTAACTTACTACTATTGTTTTACGCTTTATGTCATTACTTAAATGCGTTCAACATCTAGTATCGAATACTTATGATGTTAATACATCAGTAGTAACTTCTAACTCAATCATAAACTTTGGCAAAGTAGAGGCTTCTATAAACTTCCTCTTCTTTAACTTTGTCAAGGAATTTTTTTTTTTTTAGTCCTTCCTTTGTCCATCTTTACCATGAAGATGTTTGAGAACATTTACCAATTAGTGCCATTATCATGGTTGTCTTCTTAATTCATAATTAAGGCAATATAAATTTCATCTCATGGAAGCACACTCCTAATTATGAATTGTATTTGGTAGAGATTGTGGAACGAACAACCTTTCACTTGAGAACATTTCTCAAGTCCTAGTACCTTCAAAAAGGGTTTGGTCTAATGAGTTTGATTTGCATCCAAGATGCACCATAGTGACATATTATTAGCCATGTATATAAATTATGTCTAAATAGATAAAATAAAGCAATACGTAAATATCATGCATAAACTATTTAAAACAAGGTTTTTAAATTTTAAATAGTTCTCCCATTATTTTCTACAAGATGATAACCTTCCATATCACCTCGAGAGATCTCTACTAGGATTCTCTTAGTGGGCTAGGATCCCATCCATCAAGTCATGGCCTTGAGTGTGCTCAACAAACCATGATCGGTAGATTAGGTAGGTAACTGAGCTTACCAATTGTATCTTTACACAACTCCTAGATCAGCTAGGTGACAAACACATTGCCTAAACATATCATATATATTTTGCCTAGCCTTTGCCTCTAGTTTCATAATAATCAAGTTTCCAAGCATCTAGATTTTATGAAACTAGTTCGGTAAAACCCACCAATAGCTCAAACATACTCGTGTAAAAGTGTGACCTTGAGTGTACTCAACAAGTCTCCGATTAAAGAGCAACCAGGTTATCTTGCTACATGGTGGAAGGCAACTTGCTCATGCGTGGCATGTGACTCAATATATAATGAAGGATTTTGTGTTCGCCTTTATTAAGGTCTCATCTTTACATGCATAGCATTTATTAAATCATATAAAATAAATATATCACATGCATACTACTTTGCATTGCATAGCATTTATTAAATTGCATAAAATAAATCTATCATAGGCAAACTACTTTGGATGATTTGGACTTTAACTATACTAATTTCCTTGAGCCATCAAAGGAAACTAGCTTGATCAAACCTAGGGGATTAAATATAAGAATCTTCAAAATCTGCTTGTAATCTCCTTGTCCCTCTTGGCGCCTTAGATCTCCATCATCAATTTTTCTAAAATTCAATTCCTAATCTACCCTAATTCTAATTACATTTGAATGTAGAAACCTTGAGTTACATTCGAGGGGAGTAAGATAAGGAAAGAATTTTACAAACTGAGATAAAGAGACAAGGCAGGACATGTAAGCCCTATTTCAAAAATACCAAAAATATACATTCAACCATAGCATAATCATATTAGGCCGAAGTCCATAATCATCAACATATATTCATCAATATGAATAAAATTTAAAGACATGTCTCATTCAAATTGTTAATCATATGAGGTATTTGAGATTGGCAATTTTCAACATTTGAATTTTGTCAATTTCAAATTTTCGAGTAACCATTTAATTCTATATATATGGAAACTTCTTTCATATACGGTAAGTATTACTAATCAAAATT
Organism: Theobroma cacao; assembly: GCF_000208745.1. Classification (NCBI taxonomy): domain Eukaryota; kingdom Viridiplantae; phylum Streptophyta; class Magnoliopsida; order Malvales; family Malvaceae; genus Theobroma; species Theobroma cacao. The sequence goes on from NC_030852.1 coordinate 9,548,116, forward strand.
AATAATTTATCCATTCCTAATCTTTTTAGGATTAAAATTAAATTTTTATTACAAATTACAAATTAAAACATTTTTAATTTGTGCTCCTCAACATTTTACACAACCTATTATTAATCTCATTTAATTAAAGATTGAATGTCTATTATTACCTAATCTTATTAGGAAATAACTTAGACAATTTAATCTTTAAATTTAATGTCAAATTAGAATTATCTTCTTGTAAGAAGTCAATTCAAAATAAAATTTATCTATAAATATTAAAACTCCCATTACTCCTAGGAATCTAATTCCTAAATTAATGTAGTCTTAAATTATTTAAATTTTAACACCCTTAAATTAAGGAATCACATTCCATAATTTATGACATAAATTATCAATCTTTACAGAACATATTCCATAAATATTTAATTGGCTAATGAAGATATTTTAACTTCCATAATTTTAGAAATCATATTTCTTTATTTGTGGATGTTAATGTATTATCTTTGACATGCTTAATTTTAGGAATCATATTCCCTAAATTAAATGTTTCAAAAAATCAGCATAATTATGGAACCAATTCCATAACTTATCCTCAGCCAATTAACTAATTTAATCGATCATTTATTGGTGTAAAATTTTGACAAATTCTATGTCTTAACCAAGACAATGTCCTGCTGCAGACAGCAGCAGACATGTCCTAATTACATGGCATTATGGTGCTGTATCTTTAGGAATTTAATTTCAACAAAATTTATCCTGATAGATAACTCATGGAACTATTCCAGAATAAATTTTCAGGATTTCAGGAGATGATTTGGCCATTCAAAAAATTCAAAAACCGTGACCTTTATCTGCAGGAGGCAGAATTGGTTTTTGAGTCCTTTTGAAATTCTTTGTGACTAAAACTTAGAAATTTAATTCCTAATAAAATTTATCCTTATAGATAACTCATGGAAATATTCCAGAATAAATTTTCAGGATTTTAGGAGGTGTTTTGGCTGTCAAAAAAATTCAAAACCATGACCTTTATCTGCGGAGGCAGTTTCGGTTTTGTCTTTCTTTCGAAGCTATTTGGTGGCAAAAATTCAGGAATTTAATTCCCAATTAAATTTTCCTTGATAGACAACTTATGGAACAATTCCATAGTAATTTTCCAGGATTTTAGAAAACGTTTTTGCTGTCAAAAAAATTCAAAACCATGGCTTGCTGCTGCAGAGGCAGCAACAGTTTTGACTCCACCAACTCAATTTTATGAAAGCTTAATTCTAGGAATTTAAATCCTTAAAATTCTTGGAAACAATTTGGATAATTTATGGAACTTTTCCATAAAAAAATCCTCAGTCAATTGGTGCAACTAATTGCACAAGTTTAGGCCTTTATTGGTTGCCAGGCCAAACAAAACCGTGATTGTCACTGTTGCAAACAGCAACTGTTTTAGCCACATTTTGGTAACTTTACCTCCACCATTAGCCACACATAATCACCCATCTTGGAACATTTCCAATGTGTATTGATCTCTTAATTTTCCTATATTTTATTGAGCACTTAAGCCTCACTTTTATGGCTGAAAATGGACCAATACCATGGCTGGACAGAATCGAATTTTACCATTTAAATCACACCATAATGTCATGAGATCGAATCTTTATTTGTTAAATTAATTTGTGCATCTCATGCACTTATTAATCTCCAATATTTTGACATTAAAACGAGATTAATATTATGACAAATAAATTTTAAAATTTACAATTAAAATCTATCTAGAAATCAAAATAACTAGAACAAATTGTAAAATTTTAAAACTTACTAATTTGTGTAGAACAAAACCCGAACACCTCATATTCCTTTTCAACAAGGCATTAACAACAATAAACATAAACATGTGTTAAAATCGAACCACAGAAGGCTCGATACCACTGATGGGTTTGGCTATAGATGGCATGCTCAAAATACGCAACGGAAAGAAAATTAAAAAACTTTATAACTAAACAACAAAACATGCCTCCACCCATGGATCACCTTTGTGATATTTAACACATAAAAGCACAAAGTAAATTATTGTTTAGAAAGTTACTTTGCCATGTAATTTGTAATCACTATAGAACTTTCAGAAGCAAAATCACGAACACTACAAGGAGCAAAAACCCTAGCTAATCAAGTGTTTGGCCTCCAATGGTAGTACACACGATTGCACTTGAACCTTCAACAAATGAAGGAGTTTTTAACTATACTTTGTGCTAGCAAAGAGGACAACAATTGTCCTTTTCTTCTTTTTCACAATCTTAACCGAACCTTTTTCGAAAATTGCTTCATAAGCAATTTTCTCTTTCACACAAAGAGTGGTGGCAAAGAAAGAAAATGTTTTTCTTTTTTTGACAAAATCTACGTTTTCTTCAACTGTGAAAAACTCTCATATGAAAAAATAGTTAAAAGTTGACTTATATAGTTAGGTTAAAATAACTTTAATTTTGCAATTAAGCCTTCAATATTATAACACATTATAATATTGGGCTTATTACTTAATTAAACTCTTTTAATTAAGTCCTTGAAAATTAAAATCAAAATTAATTTTCTTTATATTTTGCAGTCAAGGCCTTATAGTTATAACTATTTATAATTATGTCAAAAACTTAATTACAGTCTTTTAATTAAGTTTATAGAAGTTAATTACCTAGCATGTGATTTAAGTCTAACTTAAATCGTCACTCTCCCAATTTAATTCAAATGCAATCATTGTGTATGACCCATTAGGTTCCCAACATGTTGGCAATAGAATTGATTAATGACTTAATTTATTAATATAAATTTCAATCAATTAGTTTATAATCAATTCCATAGACCAAGATTGGCATCTAGCAATGCATCATAGCCACCCAATTGTTGGGAGAGTCAAAGTGTTCTTTGACAACCTTTCAGTGTACAGTCTATCAGTATAATTCATTCCCTCATCATATATCCCGAACATGATAAGAGCTTGGTATAGTGTCTACTCTTATTGACCTCTATATTTGTTCCTGCAATTATAGCATTAGCTTTATAGAGAGTTATGAAACCTTTTTCATAATCTCCATGTTGCCTTGGTCAAGGACTTCAATAAGCTAATGTTAACCAAGAACTGATAGGATATGTCCTCTAAAACATTTAAGGTGATGATTCCTATCTTAACTACTCATTTGTCTTTACATGCTTCATACTATACCCAAAAGCATCCTCTTTTGGCATCTTTGGTTAGGCACCCATAGGGATGAAATCAAAGCATAGCACTCCACACATAAGACAACCTAGTGTTTCAAGTCTGGGGAGTATTTACACAACTGACACATGAGAAGTGTTGCATAGACAATAGAGTGTATTACCAAATGCATTTCTCATGGCGAGTCATGTTCAATAAACTTGCTTTCCTAGGCAAGCACTTATATTCTAGCTTCAAGTATTTCTATACTTCAATCTATGAGATCGATTGCTTACTTCCAAAGTAAGAAACATAGAATATACCAGTCTCTAAGCATCATTGATGTCCAGTCTCAATGATACATTGACCATGAACATTTTGATATTAGGCTTTGATGTATAAGAATTTCATAACTGTAACTCATTACAGTTTCCTTACAAGGCATATTAATCTCATGGACTTTAGCCAATTAGACTTATAACTCATTATAATTAATGTCTTATTCATGAAGGAAAACCTCTAATCATTCAACATGAATGATACTATTGCATGATTGGAATCAAGCCTCAACCAATCTCAATTGGCTGCAGGGCTCATCCTAACAGGAATTATAAGTTGTAAATTGTCAAGTAATTTCTTCTCGTTAAGTCTTGCAAACTTTTCTAATACGTCGAGTGCTTCTTCGTTTTTCCCTCAAACAAGGAGCCAGCGGGGTGACTCTGATACAAAAGAGACTAATACAAAGGTGTAGATTAGAGGAAGAAGGGATATGATCTTGTATGAATTCCTCCAACAGGTTCTGGTAGGATGGGCAATGAATGAAAGAGACAGAAAACCCGCTGTGAAGAAAAAGAAGCCATATTGGCCAACTTGGCCACGCCATTTACGGCCAACAGCTTCTGTTCAGAGAACAAGACAGCATATCCCAATTCCAGAGCGAGCAAAACCATTTGCAAAACGGAGAAGTGCATATATCCAAACATTTGGTGAAGGGAGGTGATGAAAGTGGTTGTGAAGGTTAAGATGCATGCTAGCAGCAATGTTTTCTTTCTGCCGAAGCATGCGTCAGCAAGGCGGCCATAGAAAGCACATCCTGTGGAAGTGGGACAAACGTCATTAGTATCGCACTCATTAAGTTTACTTTGGTGTGAAATATATGCACATGTTTCCAAGCATAAAAAAGGAAAATATTTGTAGATTAATGCCTACAAATAATATATGATTAATGGCAACATATTCATTTTGTACTTGTCACAAATACTTTAAATTGGATCAAAATAAAAACAAAAAAAAAAAGAATAACAGAGGAAGTCTCATGTAATATAGCACAACTAGTAAAGAGAGAGAGAGAGACATAAACCTGGGCTGCGACTAAAAGGCCGGGGGACAAAGAAACGAAAAAAAAAAATTCATACAAAAAGAATGCATTGTTGCCAGTACAGTGGTTTTCTGAATACCAAAAAAGAGAGAGGGGGGAGAACTCTTCCCCGTCTGCGATTAGTCCCATATAAACTGGCAGGATTGTAGATTATGGAACTAATATGAATGAGGCCTGGCAGGATTGGGTGTTGTTTTTGATCGGCTTGGGTTAGGAGGCTCTGTTTTTGTTCTCTTGTTGGATTAGGGGGCTTGTTTGTTGCGACCCTTCTATTTTGTTAAGTATTTGTACAAACCGTGGCTGTTGATTGTCTGTTTTCAACCTCTTTTTTGATGAAATATTTGAGACTAACCTTATTTCTTGAGTTAGTTCTCGTCACTGTTTCTTCTGCGTGGCTAGGCTGTGTTGTTTCCTGCCGACCTCTGTTTTCGATACTGAGTTGTTTCTGGCATTGGGGTATTGTGTTGATTTTCTGCTGATGTGTACACTTATTGCATGAGTTGTCTCATGTTGTTGGTAGGCAAGATCGGGTATGAACTGGAAACAAGGCTCTGTATTGCCCTGTTTCTTGTTCTTACTTCTATCTTACGGGCAATGTGAGAGTTTAAGTGTGCGGCTGCTGGAACTAATGGGTAAGCTTCTGTTGTTGGTTTGGTGGTTGTAAGGGGTGCAAATTCACCATGTTTGATGTAGGTACTCAGGTGGTGATGCTTTGCAAGCCAGTTGTTTCTTTCTTTGTCCTTTATGGAGCTGAGTTTATGAAGATGATGTTTGAAAGGGATTGGTTTGAGCTTGGGAAGTTCTTGGAGTCCTCCCTTCAGGCTTTTTTGTTTGTCTTGGACTGGTTGCTATGGTCTTTTGAAAACTTGGAGATTATTGCAGATTTGGATTTATGGCTTTGCATCAGATTTCTACAGGATGCTGCGGTTTCTCTCTTGGTGTTTTGATCTTTGTTTTCATTTTCAGGTGGTTGTTGTTGGTTTGCTTTTGTTTTTGCGAAGAAATACTTTCTTTTGCTATTTTGCTAGTTTGTAACTCTTTGGTTACTGAATAAATCCCTCTGACCATGGAAAGAAAGGAGAAATGAAAACTATGTATGGTGAAAGAGAAACATTGTGAATGAACAACGGAGAAAGAATTACCCAATATCGAACCGACGAAGAAGAGGGAAGCGGGAAGAGCAGCAAGAAACTTGCGGTCGCATACAAGACCCCACTCAGCAATTGTGGATGTTGTATTTCCTCCAATCCACTCCCATGTGCCCGCAGCTAATCCAGAGACAGGACCAGTTTGCCTTTTGTTGCTAGCTGTAGCAGTCATCATGCAGAAAGACGATGAACATTGATGCATTGGTACTGTTGTCAAAGGAGGGTTTGCATCTCCAAGCAGCTGGTTGGGCATCACTAAAGATGGTGATTAAAGTGTTCTGGGAATCAAATATCCATGCAAATGACACCAAGAGCACGTGCAGCAGCTGGGAGAACCCAAAGGATCCCACATACCCTTCTACCACCTCATCCACAGTGAGCTCCAACTTGGCTTCTACTGAATTTTCTTTCCCATGCACAAGCTCTCGTACCTCTTCTTCTTCCATGAACCAAGCGGATTTTGGGTGGTTTTGCTGAAGGTGGTCCAAATAATGTCTTTCTTGCCAGCTACATATGTCAGTTAGCTCCTAATATGTGGCCATGGAATTGCCATTTTCCTTTTGGCTTCTTGTAGTTTAGGTGGAAACCCAAAAACAAGAATCAGGAAATGAATGATGATGTCTGCATGATTTTGGATGGAAATTGCGATATCAAATTCGTCTAAGTGCATTTATCATGAAGAATGTTCCGTCATACATCCAAGGGGTGGGGGGCGATCTGAATGTGAAGAATTAAAAAATGGAAAATCACCATGATTAGGCACCATGCAATTGATGGGCTTATATTTGACACACTTTGCACAATGTCAGTAGGACCGGAGACAGGTGGTGGTGGTGGTGTAATTGGTAAGTGGCCAGCCATCATTTTCATTAGTTATATACAGTCTGCACCACTAAATTGCTTCAGAGTTCAGACCAACACAACACTCCTCCCCACCTCTTCTCTAACATATCTGGTTCCATAATTTGTTTTCATCTTCTAGCTGAAGGGTTTTTAGGTGATGTTTATATATTTTTTCTTTCCATTAAAAATTATCAAACATAACTAAAATTAAAAATCAATATGTATTTTAATAAACTTTTAATATTATGTTCTATTCGAATGTACGAGGGTGCCTACTAATATTAATGTAGTATCTGCATTGGTCGATCGAATCAAGTAATCCTAAAAATCGAAAATTAAAAGCAAGAGAAAAGAATAATGGGGATTATATAAGATGAGAGGAAGGGACTCGTACGCTTTTTGATAATAACCTTCTTTATTTGCATATCATGAGTACACTGTTGAGCTGCAATTTGATGGTAATTCCTACTTCACCCACGTCAATAAAATACTTTTTACTTTTCAAAAATAAAAATTAAATAAGGTACAGTATCCTTTCAACATCTTTAGCTAAGACAACATAAGATAGTATATAACATCTCACATACAAGATAACCGGATCTTAAATTTAAATATCACACACGCAACTGTCACATGAGAATTTGTTTTCATAAACAATTAGTGAGATACCAAATGAAATTTTCATACTTCATAGCAATGAACTTATTCCTTTAACCAACACTCACATGTTTGATTAACTATCTCCATACTTCAACTTATGAGAATGATTACTAAGTTCATAAGTAAGAAATAAAACATGTGTCAATCTCTCGACTTTATTAATGTTTTGTCTTGATAAAGCATGGAGTGAAACAATTTAAAAATAATATTATGATGCAATAAGAATTTCCTAATTATAACACTTTATAATTCTTTATATAAAACATAATTATTTCATAAATTTTATCTTAGTAAGTAAATAATAACAATGTTATACAAACTTATAGATAAAAGAATGCCTTTATCAATTAAATTTAATGCATAAAATAACAAAAATGTATCTCATAACTAAACAATTGGCTATAAGGCATACATCAATTTTAAAACTCAACACTTGTAAAGAATTTTCGAAAGATTAAATATAAAATAAATGTTTAAAATCGATCCAGTGGCGGTCCAATCCGATCTAACCCGATTCAACTGGATGATTGACAAGTTTTTGACTTTTCCAATGTACGCCAATACAAATGACCTTATAGGATCAGATAGACCACTGGTTTTTGGTTGAACCACTCCAACTAGTCAATCCAATCTGTAGACACCTAAAAAAATAAATAAAAAAAATTATAATAAAATAAAATATAAAATAAAATAATTTAAAAAAAAAAAGAGAAGGAATGGTTGGGCGTACGCCCGGCCATCCCTTCCCCCAACCACTCTGAATGATGGGGCTCTAGCTACCAACTCCTTGGTGCTAGAACCCCATTGCCGGGTTGTCCAAATTTTTGGACAACCCAGCTTTTAAAAATCGAACCTGCAAAACCAAAGGGGGGACAGATCAAAAAAATCCTAAATCTACCAGCAGCAAGCTACCTAGCCACAAAAAAAAAAAAAAAAAGCAATCCGAAAAGAACCAAAGAAAAGAAAGCCAAAGACCAATGTTTGAACAAAGGGGGTTCGGGTAGTGGGTGAAAGGAGGTGAGTTGATCTGTGTGGTTGTGTTCGGCTGGCGGTGAATAGAGAAGAGGGTCCGGTCACAGGGGAGGTGTCGGCGCAGGGAAGGAATCGGTGAAGGGAAACCGATCGGAGGCAATTAAGGGGTGTAGATCTAGATCCGATTAATGGGTTTTTGAGAGTAATATGGGGATCTCGAGGTTAGAGAGAGTGTGAGGAAGCCGACGAGAGATTTGGGAGAAGAGAGGGGAGGACGCCGACGCCGACGAAGAGAGGAAAGTTTTTTTAGAGAGAAGGCAGAGAGAATGGCCGACTAAAGAGAGAAAATGAAAGTTGAAAATGAATTGGAAAAAGCTAAAAAGGGGTTTTTATACCCAGGTGTAAGAAAGCAAAACGGTGTCGTTTTAGTGGAGTGGCAGAAGTTGGAAGGTCTAGGCCCAAACGACGTCGTTTTGAGCGGCTCTACAGGCACCAAATGGTGCGTTTTGAATTCTGCCTTATGGACCTCAGGAAGCAGATCGGGTGTAGCAGATTTGGGCTTCTGCGGGCCATCAGGCTGGGCTAATCCGAGCCCAAAAAGGTATAACCCATCTTCTTTGGTTTGGGCTTGTCTCAATTAATTTTGGGTTAGCCCATTTGGTTAAATAAATTACATTTTTATTGTTATGATTTAAACCATATTAGGAAAAGTCATTTATATAAATGTATATATATATTATGGATGCTTCTTTTAATGCTAAAAAATCAAAAAATAATAATGATAGTAATAATAAAAAATAATAGTAAAATGCATGGTTTAAAAAAATTAAAATAAGTAAATAAATAGAAAGAAAATTCGTAATAGATTTAGTTTTTTTTTTAAGAAATAAGTATAGTAATAATGGTAAGTAAATGAGAAGAATAACAAAGGAAAAATGAAATGATCGTTTGAAAAATTTCACCTAAGAGAGGTAAAGAGTTACCTTTTCTAAGTGGATTTCTTTTGAATACGAAGCACGAGACGGATTTTCACCGAAGCGTCGAGATAAATCCAAACTCTAAACTTCAATACCCGTTAACTCGAATAATCGTCGCTAAAATAATAAAGAAAAATAAATCTACATAATGATACATTTAAATCTAAGTTAGTGTAATTATTTAATCAGCAAATAAATATCATTAAAAAATTTTTTAAGTTAACCATTAATTAATTGTTTATTCGACAAGTTATATAATCAAGTTAAATGTTAATCAACAATGTTAATTAAAAGATATGGATCTAAATAGAAAATAAAAAATTAAAAAATAATAATAATAATAAACTAAATAAATAATCCATGAAAAAAAATGACAAAATAAATATATAAATAAGGTGATAAATTATTAAACATATAATCGGATGAATTATGAACCGCTTAAGTCAATAAACGCGTGCGTGTAGACATCATCACTTTATTCTGTCATAGCATGCCACATTTATCTTGCAAATGGTGCGAGAGTTCCGATGATGGGATTTCCCCGAAGAGCTTGTAGAGACAAGTTCTTCCGGGGATATCTCTAAGTAAGGAGAATTTCGAGACTTGACCAAAACGTTGGGATGGTCTTCAAATAATTTTTCAATAAAAGATTACCGACCTCATTATTTAAAATAAACGAGTCATGACATCATTTTACGCTTACATCACGTGCATACGTAAAACCAAATAAAAGATTCAAGCAGTCAGTTTAATAAAAATTTAGTTAATAAGTAGGGAATAAATCAAAAGTAGGCTATAATAGGATAACTTAAGATTAAATGGTACCGTTCGTGGAACGAGCGCCACGGAGGTGCTAACCCTTCTCCGTGCGTATCCGCACTCCCGAACCCATCTCTAAAAAACGTGGATCAGTTTTCGTTTTTTCGACGGACCTAAAATTAATTTAGGACTTTGTCGATTAGAATCGAGTTAATAGGTGACCAATCACACCTAGATAAAAAAAAAGATTGGTGGCGACTCCTAAACCGATTTATTTTCGCCAACGTCTAGAGGACGGGTTCCCGGATCCACACGTTATGACAGATGGCGACTCCACTAGGGAGCAATTTAATTTACGTCGACGTCTAGCGGTCGGGTTCTCGGACCCGCATGTTACTACAGATGGCGACTCCATTGTGGAGCAATTTAATTTTCGTCGGCGTCTAGCGATCGGGTTTTCGAACCCACACATTACAACAGATGGCGACTCCACTGGGGACATCGAGTCGAGCCATTAATTAATCATAAGTTATCTTAAGCCTTAAATAATTTGTTGTTTTCCCTAGCATCAATTTTGCATATTTTTGTTTAATGCATTCAGTTATTTTGTTATTTTTACTTCACTATTTTTAATAACTGCGAAAAATTTAGGATAAGGGGAGTGAAATTATTGGTCCGAGGTCAGTATATTCCTTCTCACACACTACACATCTTGCATTCATGCATAAGCCTTCCACCCGGGTTTTGTCCTTAATTAGGAGGGAGTTAAGTAGCTACGCTCTCGTGAGGTGATAACCTCCGCATGGGCTAGTGAAGACTCCCACTCAGATCGAACTTAGTCCGTTTGAAGCCTATAATGGGTGAGGCCCGAGATGCCTTACTAGTCCGTGTGGGCGACAGTGAGGAGCGATTTGGGAACCTTTAGCTCTATTTTCAACCCAAACTCAGCATGTTAAATACCGAGAGTTACCTTTGCTTAGGTAGAGCTTCACCCGTGAGAATATACCTTTTGACTAGGTACACATGAAGGAATTTTCATAATCCCCTTATTCTAAATTCTTCTCCGTGAAGTAACAAAGGTATCGTGTTATTAATTATTCATCTTTTGGAATTCTTGTTTACGGTACTGACTTAAACTTTTTGCCATATGCATGTTTGCATCATAATTTTGCATATAGGAAAAGTATTTGTCACTTGACAACCGTTGACAGAGTAGATCCAATTGCATACATGGAGTCATCATGGCCACCTTCAGGCTACGATGGAATATACGAAGTGACTCAGCACATGGTGAGTGCCAAGCAAAGTGAGGGAGATTGCTTGTCAGAGCATCATATCTCATCACTGCCTGATAGGGTCCACCTTGATCTTAAACAAAATGACTTCACCGATTTGCTCGACATATGGGATAAGTGGGGGGCCACCACTCGGGCGAATTTCTATAGAAAATATGGCCACATAGCTCAACTCCTTAAGGTCTAGATTGATGAACAGATATTGAAGGCCATTGTGCAATTTTGGGATCCGTCGTATAGGTGTTTCGTGTTTAATAAGGTGGATATGGTCTCCACAATCGAAGAGTACTCGACTCTCCTACAAATTAACCTTGATAATTCGAACAAGATATATTGGAGAGGACAAAAGACCGGACACAGGCGAAAGTTAGCCAAGATGATGGGTATTACCCCGACAGAAGTCGACCAAAACCTAAGAAAAAAAGGGGACAATGAATGTATCCCATGGAGTTTCCTACGTAGCTATATCATGAAGCATCGGGACACCGAGCAAGGATAGCTTGTGATGGCCTTGAAAATTTATGGGCTAGTGATCTTTCCCAAAGTCTTGGGACATATAGAGGTCGAAATTATAGATTTCTTCGAGCAAGTCATCAACAAGGCCAACCCTTCACCCTTTATTCTAGCAAAAACTCTCAGATCACTGAATTATTGTCGAAGAAAGGGGGAAGGACGATTTGTGGGATGTGCACAGCTTCTTTCCATCTGGATAGTAAGTCACTTTGAATGCAAGGTCGAGAAGTTCAAGAAGCCATTTCATCCGCGAACTAGCCCTATCAGAGAATTTTATGAGAGTGAATGGCCAGAAAATAGGACTAAGGAGCAATGGATCTCTAGACTTCGGGAACTCATGAGTGTGGAAGTAACATGGAGAGCTCCGTGGATGCCGCATCACCCGATCTTGTACAAAAGCGGAAATGAATCGTGGGTAACATTAATAGGGCCATGGGGAGCAATCAGCTACGCCCCAATTATGGTGAGAAGATAATTTGGGTCAGAGCAGTTTGTGCCGATGACACACCGACTTAATACTTTGGAGTTTGCTTATGGAGAGTCTGATTTTCTGAAAAGGATTGAGGAAATTGCACAAGCCTGGAAGAAAACTAGCCGAGTTGACCAAGGGAGGTACACCGATGAAGTGACTACCGGATATCAGATATGGCATGACCAACGAGTTAAGGATGTGGTATATCCGAAAGAAGATGCACTGCGTGACCCAGTTGATCCAGAACCACGAGACGCTTTGCTCGAAAGTGAGTTGGCTCGAAAAAAATCTGAAGCTAAAAATGCCAGTTGGAGGCAATAGTATGAAGACCTCCAAAAAAAGTGTGAGAAAATGAAAAGAAAAGTAATTGAACAAAGAAAGAAGGTCCGAAAAATAAAAGGGAAGTATGAGAGCCTGAATGATAAGTTTTCTACCACAACTAGTGAACTTCAAAGGGAAATACAAGTGAAAGAAAATTGAGGCAATGAACTTCAAGCGTACAATGATGGACTAATAAATCAAGTGCGATTTCAACAAGAGTCCATCCAATTACTAAGACAGGAGTGTGAAGAGCTCGAAGGGGCCATGACGACTTATCAACAAGAATATGAACGCCTCAAGCAATAGAGCACCAGAATTCAAGAGTGGGGTGAATCCTACAGACAAGCTTATACAGAGAAACACGACCAGATGGATTACTTGGTTTGGCAAATGAGGGAGGTGGCTTACAAGGCGAGAAGCATGGCTTGGAAGACGAACATTTTAAGGAGCCATGTCTTTCCAGTTGGAAAACAAGAGCAACAGTTGATTAAGTATTTAGATGAGGTGTATAGCCATTATAATAAAATTGACGAACATTTCTAGATGACTCCTGAGTTGTAATCAAAGACAATATCTTATGCAATGGATGACTTTGTTGTTGGGTGTCATGTGACGAATACTTTTAGTACATAATCATTCATACATGCATAAATCATCATTTCATGACAATAAGTATTTTCATCTAAAAATAAAGATAATAGGTTCATTTTTTCATTCATACATCGAATATGCATCTAATTCATGTTTATGATTACAATAAGGTTCCAAAAATAGCTCGACCACCTAAGCCAAGTGACCAACGTGTTCATAATATGCGTCAACGAGCAAGGATCATGGAAGAAGAACAAAGAGAGCGAATGGATAGAATGGAAAAAGTTCAAGAAGAAATGAGAGAACAGTTAGCAAAGATGATGGAATTGATGACAAGCTTAAGTAAAGGAAAAAGAGTTGCGGAAGAGTCAGCTCCGTCAAAAAACCCACCAGCTCAAGACACTGGAAACCAAAGGGATGATCCACCTTATCCCCCAAGGTTCACTCCACCACATGCCCAAACCTCTCAAAGGGTCCACCCTCAAGCAATGTCATCCGTTTATTACAATGCACCACCCCCGATGGGCCATCAACCGACTCATAGGCAATTCAGGCCGTATTCTGGGATAAATCCTGCTGAACCAATACACATCCCAGATTTAGACGATCCAAAAGAGCAAGAGAAACTAAGAAAAGAGTCATCACAAATAGGAGAAAATGAAAAAGATAAAAAAAAAGTACGATTTGTTGGAAGAGTGTCTTCGTGCTATCGAAGGAGTTGATAGGTTCGGTATCATGGATGCAACCAAGCTATGCTTAGTGCCTGATGTACTGATCCGGGCCAAGTTCAAAGTTTCGAAATTTGAAAAGTACGATGGAACAAAGTGTCCTATGGCACATATCACTATGTATTGTCGGAAGATGGCTGCACAGTCTCATGATGACAAGCTATTGATCCATTTTTTCCAAGACAGCTTGACTAGGTCAGCTGCTCGGTGGTACGTACAGTTAGACCGAAATCATATTAAGACTTGGAAAGACCTAGCAAGAGCCTTCATAGCCCAATACAAGCATGTGGTTGAATTAGCCCCTGATCAGTTGTCATTGCAGACCATGGAAAAGAAACAAAGCGAGAACTTCAAGGAATACGCCCAAAGGTGGAGAGATACAGCAACGCAAGTTCAGCCACCTCTCACTGATAAGGAAATGACTGTGTTGTTCATAAACACACTCCGAGCTCCATTCTATGAGCGCTTGATCGGCAATGCCACAAAAAACTTTACGGATTTGGTCTTATCGGGAGAAATAATAGAAGGAGCTATCAAAAGTGAAAAAATTGACGGGCTTGAAGTTGCTAGCTCAAAGAAAGGGAATACGCCCAAAAAAAAAAGTAAGGGATGTGCAAACAGTCGCTCACGACAGCCAACAAGCCCACAACTTTAACCCATATTACCCGTACCCCCCATACCAACCCTTTTATCCAAACATAGGCAACATCACACAAAACTCATATGTGTACCAACCTGCCCCACAGCCAACGTTTCAGACCAATGTTCTTCCATAAGCTCCACCACCAAGATCGATAGCTTCAACCAATAATTCTGGTCATGGTCAAAGAGGACCTAAAACTATCCTAGAAAAATCAAAGTTTGATCCTATTCTAGTCCCTTACACTACATTGTTGCCACAACTCATAGAAAATCGACTCCTTGCTCGAACCCCTTTAGAACCACTCCGACCACCTTTCCTGAAATGGTCTGACCCGAATGCGCATTGTGATTACCATTTTGAAATTCAAGGTCACTCCATCGAGAATTGTACTGCTTTAAAACATAAAGTCCAAGCGCTCATTAAGACAGGACTTTTAAATTTTGCCAAAAAGAATAGCTCAAGTGTTGATGGGAATCCTTTACCTAACCATGGAAGACCGACAGTGAACGTCATACATGAAGGGATGATTCGAAAGGTGAAAAAGAGTATTGATGAGATTCAAACGTCAATGGATAAAGTGTTTGAGGCGTTGTCCAAAATAAATGCCATCACTCCAGAACCCATAGACACAAAGGAATTGGGGCATGATCTCGCTTATTTTTGCAAATTTTATATGGGGGCAATTGGGCATTCCATTCAAAATTGTGATAGCTTTTGTTGTAAGTTGCAAGAATTGATGGATTCATCGGTAATTGAGTTTTATGAAGAAGTCAAAGAGAATTTGGTCGGAACCATAAATGAAGACACCCCAGCTGAAGTGGCATCAAGTTCATTTGGGGTGAACAAACTTAAACCTCTCACCATCTTCTATGAAGAAAACAGGAGCCCGATGAATGATACATCCCCTATTATGATCAGAAGTGGTATCACCATCGAAGTCCCCAGCCCGTTCCTTTACAAGAGCGATAAGGCTATCCCGTGAAATTATGAGTGTAATATTTTGGGCACAACTTCATCCGCCCCCAAGCATCTTTTGAAGATCTAACTAGTGTGGGGGGTATAACACAAAGTGGGCAATGTTATTCCCCCGAGATAGCGAAAATAGTTAGAAAAGGGAAACCCGCACAGGGAGAGGGAGGCCCAAAGGAAGCAGATACCTTTTCCAAGGACCAAGTTGTCGAATCTGTGGTTGCTCCGAACAATGAGGTCAAAAGACCTGTTACCGAAAAAAAAGCTGGTGAATTTCTCAAGTTTATCAAACACAGTGAATACAGTGTGGTAGAACAATTAACCAGAATGCCTGCTCGCATCTCACTGTTGTCTTTGCTTTTGAATTCGAAAGCACACAGGAACGCACTGCTTAAAGTCTTGAACCAAGCTTATGTGGCACAAGATATATCAGTGAAAAAGTTGGACCACATCGTGGGGAACATTACAGTGGGGAACTTCATTGCCTTTAATGATGAAGAAATTCCATCGAGTGGTCAGGGAAGTAACAAAGCTCTGCACATTACCATCAAATGCAAAGACCATGCCGTACTTAGGGTCTTGGTCGACAATGGTTTAGCTTTAAATGTCATGCCTCGCTTTACCTTAACCAAGTTGCCAATAGATGTATCTTATATGAAAATCAGCCACATGGTTGTAAGGGCTTTCGATGGGACTACAAGGGAGGTGGTAGAGGACATTGAATTACCAATAAAAATTAGCCCTTGCATTTTTGAGGTCCAATTTCAGGTCATGGACATTGCACCGTCTTACAATTGCTTATTAGGACATCCATGGATTCATATGGCGGGAGCCATACCATCTTCCCTTCATCAAAAAGTTAAATTCATAGTTGAGGGCCAATTGATAAATGTATCTGCAGAGGAAGACATATTGGCTATTCAACCATCATCTACTCCTTATGTAGAGGCGACAGAAGAGTCCCAAAATGCTCTTTCAGATCTTTTGAATTTGTTAATGCTACTTCTGTGGGAGAAAGAGAAGTGATACCAACTCCTCGTTTGTCAATAGCAACTAAAATGGGGGTTAAGCAGACAGTGGGTAAAGGATGCCGTGTCGGTTTGCGGTTAGGGAAGCATTTGCAAGGAATTGGCTATCCTTTGACTCCAATCAAGAATGAGGAAAGGTTTGGTTTGGGGTATAAACCTACCAAAGAAGATAGAAGGAAATTGACAGCTCGAAAGAAGATTAAAAATATGGCTCAGCTTGAGGGAAAGGAAGAAGAATTTGGGAAACGGACAATTTCGCACTTATATGAGACTTTTCGCTCTGCAAGTTTCATTCATCCCGAAGCACCAACAAAGGTCAATCAGGTTCTACGGATGTTTGATGAGCTACCAATCTATATGATCAAAGATGAAGAACCTAACGAGAAGATCCCTGTGGTGTATCCAGTACTGCCGGGAGAGGAGTTAAGCAATTGGACAGCCACGAAATTGCCTATCATCTTTAAGTCTTCAGAAATGTAATGAACAATTTTATCTAAATGCCTATGCCCAAGGGTGTTAAGAGTAATTTCTTGTTTAAGTAGGGCTTTCTGTTACCTTCATCATTTAAATAAATGACAATGCATAATGTGTTTCATAATTCATCAATTTTTTTGCATATTTCCTTTCATCTATTCTTTTAGCCAAATAAATACTTACCCATACACGCGTTAAATTTTACCTGTTTGTAGGTCTTTAAATAATGAACACGAAGACAATGATTTGAATATCAATTTTGAGATGATTCCGAACGTTGATGAATTGAAAAATGAAAAGGAGGTGGATGACTATGGCTTACCCCCTGATTTGTCGAGAATGTTGAAACAGGAGGAAAGGGAGATTTTACCTCATTAGGAATTCACAGAAATAATCAACCTCGAAAATGGGGAAGAAAAGAAAAAGGTTAAGATTGGCACCTCGCTGTCATCTAATGAGCGACAGAAGCTAGAAAAACTGCTCCGTGAATATGTGGATGTGTTTACTTGGTCATATCAAGACATGTCAGGTCCCAATACTGACATTGTCGTCCATAAGTTGCCTTTGAGATCGGACTGCAAGCCTATTAAACAGAAGTTAAGAAGGATGAAACTAGAAATGTTGTTGAAGATTAAAGAAGAAGTAAAAAAGCAATTTGATGTTGGATTCTTAGAGGTGGCTAAGTATCCTAAATGGGTGGCTAATATAGTTCCAATTCCTAAGAAGGATGAAAAAGTTCGAATGTGCGTCGATTACAGGGATTTGAACAGAGCGAGCCCAAAGGATAGCTTCCTTTTGCCACATATCGATACTCTTGTGGACAACACAGCAAAGCATACTTTGTTCTCATTTATGGATGGTTTTTCTGGTTACAATTAGATCAAGATGGCACCCAAAGATATGAAAAAAATAACATTCGTAACCATGTGGGGAACATTTTGTTACAAAGTAATGCCATTTGGATTGAAGAATGCAGGTGCCACTTACCAAAGGGCAATGGTAGCTTTGTTTCACGATATGATGGATAAAGAGATAGAAGTATATGTGGATGACATGATCGTAAAATCTCATAGAGAAAAGGATCATACTATCAATCTCAAGAAGCTGTTCGAGAGATTGCGAAAGTTTCAGCTCAAGTTGAATCTTGCAAAATGCACTTTTGGTGTAACTTTTGAGAAATTGTTGAGGTTCATAGTAAGTGAAAAAGGAATTGAAGTAGACCCGGATAAGATACGAGCTCTTCAAGAGCTGCCACCTCCCAAAACACAAAAAGAAGTGAGAGAATTTTTAGGGAGGTTGAATTACATTGCCCGATTTATATCCCAACTCACCTGCAAATGTGATCCAATCTTCAAGCTACTTAAAAAACGAGACCCAGGAGAGTGGAATGAAGAATGTCAAATAGCCTTTGATAAAATCAAAGAATATCTCACAAATCCACCGGTGTTGGTGCCACCGACGGTTGAAAAACCTCTTATTTTGTATTTGACTGTGAACAAGAATTCTATGGGATGTGTACTGGGACAACATGATGGAACTGGAAAGAAAGAACAAGCCGTATATTACTTGAACAAGAAATTCACGGAGTATGAATCCAAATACTCTGCGCTGGAACAAATGTGCTGTGCGTTAACATGGACTGCCCAGAGGCTCAGACAATATATGTTGTATCACACAACATGGTTGGTGGCAAAATTAGATCCCATCAAGTATATTTTCGAAAAACCCTTCCTGTCTAGAAGAATAGTTCGATGGCAAGTGCTATTGTCTGAGTATGATATTGTGTATGTGTCCCAAAAGTCAATCAAAGGGAGCGCCATCGCTGATTTCCTCGCAGATCAAGCTAATGAGGATTATGAATATGTAAGTTTCGATTTTCCAGATGAAGATTTGATGGTCGTTTTGCACATAGAAAAGGATGTTCTCAATGAATTTAATCTATGGAAGATGTATTTTGATGGAGCATCCAATGCTTTGGGGCACGAAATTGGGGCAGTGTTGGTTTCTCCAAATGAAAAGTACTATCCGACCACAACGAGATTGAATTTCAATTGTACTAATAATATAGCTAAGTACGAGGCGTTGGTAATGAGATTACAAGCAGCAATCGAAATGAAGGCTGACGTGATAGATGTTTACGGAGATTCGACTTTGGTAATATGTCAAATGAGAGGCGAATGGGAAACTAGAGATTCTAAACTAGTACCATATAAAAAGTTGGTTACAGAATTAAGCAAACAGTTCAAAGAAATCAGCTTCAACCACTTGCCTCGAGAAGAAAATCAGATTGCTGATGCTTTGGCCACTCTCACAGCAATGTTCAGAATAAAAGAAGCGACTGATGTACGCCCTTTTGATTTAGAAGTCCGTGAAGTCTCGCACACTGCTTGAATGTTGAGGAAGAGGTTGATAGTAAACCGTGGTATCATGATATCATGCAATACATCAAGCATCAGGTATATCCTGGGAATATCACGGACAATGACAAGCAAACTCTTAGAAGATTAGCAATGGATTTTTTCCTTAGCAGAGAAGTGCTCTACAAAAAGAGTCAAGATCAAGTACTTTTGAGATGTGTGGATGTTACGGAAGCCAACAAAATAATGAAAGAAGTCCATGAAGGAACTTGTGGAGCTCATGCTAATGGACATATGTTGGCTAGACAAATTATGAGAGCCGATTATTATTGGTTGACGTTGGAATCCGACTGCATAAACTTTGCTCGAAAATGCCACAAGTGTCAAGTTTACGCAGATAGAATCCATGCTCCACCAGCCCCATTGCACGTTTTCACAGCACCTTGGCCATTTTCAATATGGGGAATAGATGTGATTGGGCTCATTACGCCAAAAGCCTCTAATGGACATTGATTCATATTGGTGGCCATTGATTATTTCACGAAATGGGTAGAAACAGCTTCCTATGCCAATGTGACACAAAATGTGGTGTGCAGGTTCATCCAAAAGGAGATCATATGTCGGTATGGGCTTCTAAAAAGGATCATTACTGATAACATAAGCAATTTGAATGGTGCGATGGTGAAGGACGTTTGCGCTAAATTCAATATCAAACATCATAACTCGACAACTTACCGTCCGAAGATGAACGGAGCGGTAGAGGCAGCCAACAAAAACATCAAAAAGATTGTCGAAAAGATGACTGAAGTTTATAAAGACTGGCATGAGAAACTTCCTTTTTCCTTGCATGCATATCGAACTTCTGTGCGTACCTCCACCGGAGCAACTCCGTACTCATTAATATATGATATAAAAGCAGTTCTACCTGTTGAAGTAGAAATTCCATCATTGAGGGTGTTGATGGAAACAGAATTGGAAGATACTGAGTGGGTCCGCTCTCGATACGAGCAATTGAACTTGATTGAGGAAAAAATGCTTGCGGCTCTTTGTCACGGTCAGATGTACCAATGAAGGATGATGCGAGCATACGAGAAAAAAGTTCGTCCCAAGCAGTTTCGAGAAGGAGAGTTGGTTCTCAAGAGAATACTCCCTAATCAAACTGATTTTCGGGGAAAGTGGATGCCGAATTGGGAAGGACCATATGTGGTAAAGAAGGCTTTTTCAGGATGAGCTTTAATTTTGACTGACATGGATGGAGAAGATTTGCCTAATCCGATAAATGCGGATGCGGTGAAGAAGTACTATGCTTAAAAAAAACGAAAGGGATTCATGCTGAAAACCCGAAAAGGGCAACTCGTATCTAAAGGAGGAGGCTCATGCTGAAAACCCGAAAAGAGTGGCTTGAGGTCGAAAAGCAGGAAGTTGGAGTGAAATTTAAAGATGTCAGCCTAAATGGAGCACAAAATTGAGGTAGAAATACACTATGAATGGAGCTCCACAATTTCGCAAAACAGTGAAAGTTAGGGAGTCTGCAATCTACATATTTGCTCAAGGCATCAATCAAGGACAATTCTTGAAATCGAATAATATATTGTTTTCTCTGAATGGTCTGAGTATTCATCACTTAAAAATTTAATGTTTGCTCTGTAAATTCTCTTTGCCTTGAATTATTTGATTTCTCATATATGAAATTCTCCTTCGCCTCTTTATTTTAACCTTTTCGTTATTTATCATCCCATGATTCACATAGTGATTGTCATAGAAATGAACGATAACTGGTAAAAGAAATAAACTAATTAAGCAAGAAATTATACTCATTGTTCAGCAAAAGACTTAATGATGAAGAAAAAGAATGGCGGAGCCTTAAACTTGGGGCAAAGTCAAATGTCAAAAGAAAAGGTGTTTAGGGAAAATCCGGAGTTACCTAAAGCCTCTAGAAGAAAGGCACAAGACGAAGGTCATTGAAAGCTACAGTGAAAAAATCGGATGAAGCAAGGAAAGGGTCTTGGAACCTTAATGAATCATAAACATGAAAACATTTCATCATGTCAATCATGCATACATGCCTAGCCATGCACCCGACAAGAATCAAAATTAATTCATGTCCCAAGCTTCGAAGGTAGAAATTCACTCGACCTAAAGTGTTGAGATTGTAAAACTTTGATGGAAGGATTTGAGTTTTTTCATTTCATATTAATCCAATTAAGTTAGCATTAAAGAATTAAATCGAACTTGTTGTGAGATAGGTCGAGCCTAAATTTAGTTTAGGAATTTTAATTTTGTTTAAATCGAACCTGTTGTGAGATAGGTCGAGCCTAGATTAAGTCTAAGAATTTTAATTTTGCTTAAATCGAACTTGTTATGAGATAGGTCGAGCCTAAATTTAGTTTAGGAATTTTAATTTTGTTTAAATCAAACCTGTTGTGAGATAGATCGAGCCTAGATTAAGTTTAAGAATTTTAATTTTGTTTAAATCGAACCTGTTATGAGATAGGTCGAGCCTAAATTAAGTTTAAGAATTTTAATTTTTAAATCGAACCTGTTGTGAGATAGGTCGAGCCTAGATTAAGTCTAGAAATTTTAATTTTGTTTAAATCGAACCTGTTATGAGATAGGTCGAGCCTAAATTTAGTTTAGGAATTTCAATTTTGTTTAAATCGAATATGTTGTGAGATAGGTCGAGTCTAGATTAAATCTAAAAATTTTAATCGAATATGGGTCAAGCCTAAATCAAGTCTAGAATTTTAATTTTGTTTAAATCGAACCTATTGTGAGATAGGTCGAGCCAAGATTAAATCTAGGAATTTTAATCGAATTTGTTCTAATATGGGTCAAGCCTAGATCGAGTCTAGAAATTTCATTTTTATTTAAATCGAACTTATTTTGAGATAAGTCGAGCCTAGATCGATTTGATTAAATCAATTAGCTTCGAGATAAGCCAAATGTGGTGTCTACGTCTTTGCACTATCCTTGATTCTCAAGAATGTACAAAGAGGGGCAACTATAGACACCGAAAAAAAAATAAAAAAATTATAATAAAATAAAATATAAAATAAAATAATTAAAAAAAAAAAAGGAATGGCAGGGCGTACGCCCGGCCATCCCTTCCCTCAACCACCCTGAATGATGGGGCTCTAGCTACCAACTCCTTGGTGCCAGAACCCCATTGCCGGGTTGTCCAAATTTTTGGACAACCCAGCTTTTAAAAATCGAACCTGTAAAACCAAAGAGGGGACAGATAAAAAAAATCCTAAATCTACCAGCAGCAAGCTATCTAGCCACACAAAAAAAAATAAAAAAAAAAGCAATCCGAAAAGAACCAAAGAAAAGAAAGCCAAAGACCAGTGCTTGAACAAAGGGGGTTCGAGTAGTGGGTGCAAGGAGGTGAGTTGATCTGTGTGGTTGTGTTCGGCTGGCGGTGAATAGAGAAGAGGGTCCGGTCGCAAGGGAAGTGTCGGCACAACGAAGGAATCGGTGAAGGGAAACCGATCGGAGGCGATTAAGGGGTGTAGATCTAGATCCGATTGATAGGTTTTGGAGAGTAATATGGGGATCTCGAGGTTAGAGAGAGTGTGAGGAAGCCGGCGAGAGATTTGGGAAAAGAGAGGGGAGGACGCCGGCGCCGACGAAGAGAAGAAAGTTTTTTTAGAAAGAAGGCAGAGAGAGGGGCCGACTAGAGAGAGAAAATGAAAGTTGAAAATGAATAGAAAAGGCTAAAAAGGGGTTTATATACCCAGTGTAGGAAAGCAAAACGGTGCCGTTTTAGTGGAGTGGTAGAAGTTGGAAGGTCCAGGCCCAAACGGCGTCGTTTTGAGCGGCTCTACAGGCACCAAACGGTGCGTTTTGAATTCTGCCTTATGGACCTCAGGAAGCAGATCGGGTGTAGCAGATTTGGGCTTCTGCGGGCCATCAGGCTGGGCTAATCCGAGCCCAAAAAGGTATAACCCATCTTCTTTGATTTGGGTTTGTCTCAATTAATTTTGGGTTAGCCCATTTGGTTAAATAAATTACATTTTTATTGTTATAATTTAAACCATATTAGGAAAAGTCATTTATATAAATGTATATATATATATTATGGATGCTTCTTTTAATGCTAAAAAATCAAAAAATAATAATGATAGTAATAATAAAAAATAATAGTAAAATGCATGGTTTAGAAAAAAATTAAAATAAGTAAATAAATAGAAAGAAAATTCGTAATAGATTTAGTTTTTTTTTAAAGAAATAAGTATGGTGATAATGGTAAGTAAATGAAAAGAATAAAAAAGGAAAAATGAAATGATCGCTTGAAAAATTTCACCTAAGAGAGGTAAAGAGTTGCCTTTTCTAAGTGGATTTCTTTTGAATACGAAGCACAAAACGGATTTTCACCGAAGCATCGGGATAAATCCAAACTCTAAACTTCAATACTCGTTAACTCAAATAATCGTCGCTAAAATAATAAAGAAAAATAAATCTACATAATGATACATTTAAATCTAAGTTAGTGTAATTATTTAATCAGCAAATAAATATCATTAAAAAAAATTTTAAGTTAACCATTACTTAATTGTTTATTCGACAAGTTATATAATCAAGTTAAATGTTAATCAACAATGTTAATTAAAAGATATGGATCTAAATAGAAAATAAAAAATAAAAAATAATAATAATAATAAACTAAATAAATAATCCATGAAAAAAAATGACAAAATAAATATATAAGTAAGGTGATAAATTATTAAACATATAATCGGATGAATTATGAACCGCTTAAGTCAATAAACGCGTCCATGTAGACATCATCACTTTATCTTGTCATAGCATGCCACATTTATCTTGCAAATGGTGCAAGAGTTTCGATGATGGGATTTCCCTGAAGAGCTTGTAGAGACGAGTTTTTTCGGGAATATCTCTAGGTGAGGAGAATTTCGAGACTTCATTAAAGCGTTGGGATGGTCTTCGAATAATTTTTCAATAAAAGATTTCCGACCCCATTATTTAAAATAAATGAGTCATGACATCATTTTACGCTTGCATCACGTGCATACGTAAAACCAAATAAAATATTCAAGCAGTCAGTTTAATAAAATTTAGTTAATAAGTAGGGAATAAATCAAAAGNAAATAGAAAATAAAAATAAAAAATAATAATAATAATAAATAAATAAATAATCCATGAAAAAAAAATGACAAAATAAATATATAAGTAAGGTGATAAATTATTAAACATATAATCGGATGAATTATGAACCGCTTAAGTCAATAAACGCGTCCATGTAGACATCATCACTTTATCTTGTCATAGCATGCCACATTTATCTTGCAAATGGTGCAAGAGTTTCGATGATGGGATTTCCCTGAAGAGCTTGTAGAGACGAGTTTTTTCGGGAATATCTCTAGGTGAGGAGAATTTCGAGACTTCATTAAAGCGTTGGGATGGTCTTCGAATAATTTTTCAATAAAAGATTTCCGACCCCATTATTTAAAATAAATGAGTCATGACATCATTTTACGCTTGCATCACGTGCATACGTAAAACCAAATAAAATATTCAAGCAGTCAGTTTAATAAAATTTAGTTAATAAGTAGGGAATAAATCAAAAGTAGACTATAATAGGATAACTTAAGATTAAATGGTACCGTTCGTGGAACGGGAGCCACGGAGGTGCTAACCTTTCTCCGTGCGTAACCGCACTCCTGAACCCATCTCTAAAAAACGTGGATCAGTTCTCGTTCTTTCGACGGACCTAAAATTAATTTAGGACTTTGTCGATTAGAATCAGGTTAATAGATGACCAATCACACCTAGATAAAAAAAAAGATTGGTGGCAACTCCTAAACCTATTTATTTTCGTCAACGTCTGACTGACGGGTTCCCGGACCCACACGTTACGACAGATGGCCACTCCACTGGGGAGCAATTTAATTTTCGCCGACGTCTAACGGTCGAGTTTCCGGACCCGCACGTTACGACACAATCAGATTTTTTCACATCACTGCTTGAAATTGTACTATTAATCTACCTAGATCTTCAATAATAATTCCTGACTTAACCTAGAATTTCCCATTTCAATATTTTGTTAGGCTACTATAAAAAATTTAGGCAACATGTACTATTTTGCTGCTAAATTTCTGTTATTCAAGAGACATGTTTTTCATAATATTATATTTTTTCTTAATAATTAGGGAAAAGGAGATTTAAACCCTACTCTTTAGACAAAGGGGATAATGTACCAACCAATGAATCAAATTCTCGGGTGCTTTCATAATATTATATTTCTTTACATCTCAATTCAAAGATTTCAGCAATTACAAGTTCCACTAAAAATAATATTATAATGCAATAAGAATTTCCTAATTATAACACTTTATAATTCCTTATATAAAATATAATTATTTCATAAATTTTATCTTAGTAAGTAAATAATAACAATTTTATACAAACTTATAGATAAAAGAATGCCTTTATCAATTAAATTTAATGCGTAAAATAACAAAAATGTATCTCATAACTAAACAATTGGCAACAAGGCATACATCAATTTTAAAACTCAACACTTGTAAAGAATTTTCGAAAGATTAAATATAAAATAAATGTTTAAAATTGATCCAGTGACGATCCAATCCGATCTAACCCGGTTCAACGGGATGATTGACAAGTTTTTGACTTTTCCGATGTACGCCGATACAAATGACCTTATAGGATCAGATAGACCACTGGTTTTTGGTTGAACCACTCCAACTAGCCAGTCCAATCAGATTTTTTCACATCACTGCCTGAAATTGTACTATTAATCTGCCTAGATCTTTAATAATAATTCCTGACTTAACCTAGAATTTCCCATTTCAATATTTTGTCAGGCTATTATAAAAAATTTAGGCAACATGTACTATTTTGCTGCTAAATTTCTGTTATTCAAGAGACATGTTTTTCATAATATTACATTTTTTCTTAATAATTGGGGGAGGGAAGATTCGAACCCTGCTCTTTAGGAGGGGAGATAATGCATCAACCAATTAGTCAAATTATCGGATGCTTTCATAATATTATATTTCTTTACATCTCAATTCAAAGATTTCAGCAATTACAAGTTCCACTAAAGTGTTTCAGATTTGGCTAATATCAAAATCAGTTTTTAAACTAAGCTAAATTGTATAGATACAAACAAGCATTACCACCCATGCTTACAAAAAACTACGACTTACTACAGGAGCACAAATTAGGTTTACTAAATTTAGGACAAATTAAATAAAACAAAAGATTAAGCAGTCCAACATGCGTAACAGACATAACCATATTCTCCAACCCAAACTCATAGCTTTTAAGGAAAAGGAGATGTTTTGTTGGATAGAGGGCAGCTAGGGTGGCTAAGATTTAAAAAAATAAAATAAGATGAATAAGATGAACATTCACCCATATGAACAAGGTATAATTTAAGCTTTCTTTCAACACTAAGCCCAAAACGATTTTGTTATAAGAAACAGAAAGTATAACACCAAATAAAGTTCAAATGATGAGGTTACCTTGGAAATCTCAAGCATTATGCCAAAATGTCATTCATTTGTAAGTCATTCACTTTCCTACAAATTTGGGGGAAAAAACAGAAAGAAAGTACAAACAAGTAGTGAGACAATAGAAAGAAAACAGTTGCTCTTGTATTCTTTTATTTGAAATAAAAGCAGGAACCAAATCATCTTTAGCAAAAGCAAATAACTGCTCATACACGCATTAGTTTTAAAGCTTGTTTCTAAGTCAACACGGAATGTTTCTTCATCAATTCAATGGTACACATACCTTCAGATATTGCTACAATATAACAAAGGGATTCAATGCTTCATTGGAACTAAACTTTCACTTGATTAATGAAATCAAGAATTTAAGGCAAACACCACATTCACTCCCTAACCTGTTCCCACCCCTTCCCTTTCCTTTTTGGCTCCTCAATTATTGGCTTTTTGATTTCTTGAAGCATCAACATTTATCACAAACAGCAGGCATTTGAAATATGCTAAAATATTTTGTCTATGTTATCAAAAGCCTATATTTTTGTTTGGTAACAAAAACAAAGCTACAGCTGATCAACCCTCTTCACACCTATTAAACCAATTATGACAGTAAAACTGCCAATCTAAAGGTCCCAACTCAATGTCGCTAGTGGTTCAAAGATATTCAACTATTCATAATACACTTGAAATAGAAGAAACCGAAGAGTATGGTTCATGCCAAAAATAAATAAATAAATAAAAGAGCACAAACAAACAAAAGAAAAAAGATCTGCAAAATCAGATAGTAGGAAATTCCTATTTAATAGTTTAAAATGAAATCTTCATTAGTGGCACCACCCAAGATTTTTCCTTTCCTCTTTGTAAAGCATTTACAGAAGACTGATTGCTGCAATTTGTTCATCCTCCCACAAAGACTTCATAAAGTGCTGGTGCTAAGGTTATAAGGAGCACAGTTTGTGACAATTAAAAGCAGAGTTGGGAATTAAGAGCACTAAAGAATGGTATAAAACTTCAGTGTTTAGTATATTTAGAGCATTTTTTTCCCAATCAGGTTCTCTTTTTAGGTTGTTTGGAAATAAGAGAACCATCTCAAGAATAAACCTTTTTTGACTGTGAACATTTGTACTCTGGGTTATGGAGTTGGAGGAAATTGATAAAGTTGAGAACTCTAACAAGGCAGTTCACTAAGCATGCATTGGAATTTGGCTTCTCCTTTTTCTTGCATGGTGATTGTCATGTCTAGGGCTCTTTAATCTAACGTTTTGGTCCAAGAATTGTGCAGGAAGCAGTGTTAGGTGATCAAGCCGAAGTCTCTGCCATCATTAGAAAAGGGGAGTGGTGTAGAAGAGCTACAAGATTAAGTAATCTTCCCATTCAATCTTCATTATGTGGCAGTGCTGCAGCTAGAGGAGAAGATTCTGTTTAGTAATAAAAATGAAGCTACTGCTAATCACCATTGTTCACCTGCTAAACGACAAATAACAATAAATACTGATCAACAGGGCTTGTGGTTCAAAGACATTCAGCTATTCAGAGTATTCAACTAGCGCTAATTGGACTAGAAAGAATAGGATTCTATGTATACCAATGCAATCATTCCACTCGAAATATATAAGTTTTATCAGAAAATTTTCAACACTATGTGATGCAAGCAACCTTAGATGTAAACTTGTAAGGAACCATGGTATGAAGAATAGAGATTATTTCTTCTTCTCTTTCAATTTTTCTGTCTTGTCTTAAGAATTCAAATCTGAAACCTGCCATAAACCCTAACCTCCTAGCAGTCCTACATCAAGAATGTAATCCAACTCTTTTAGTACGTCAAAATAGTATTACTACAAGTGACTCTGACATGGCATCTGCATTTAGAGCAGAAGCATGGATTTTCATTTGAACATTGTAGTATGCAGATGGACGAATTTAGGAGGATGTAAATAACATGATAATAGCACCTACATTGAACTGAATATACCTCCAATATAGCTTTAGCGTCAGGATCAAATGTTTTGCATAGAATCTCATAATTGTTTTCAACTCCTACCTGCACAAAATGGTAAATATTACTCAAAACAATAGTCATGTACAACATAGCTATTATAATGCAAATGTCCTCAAAAACTCCTTACCAGTGGGTTGACTCTGGATGGTGAAATACTCGATATCACAAATCTGCAAAATATTGGCACATGCTCATTGAATGCAGCCATTTAAAGTAGAAGAAAAAATGAACCATAAATACTGGAGACAAAGTAAAACAAATATCAAACCTAGAATCACAAGATAAACTCGGTAACTGCTAATATGAAAATAAACCAAAAGCCATTTCCCATTTGTGTGCGTAAAACATGCACAAAAGTGAGTGACATGCATATGGTCATAGGCTGGTATATAAATTACATAGAGTACAGACTTTAATTTGATTGGCTCTTTGTAAATAGGACCAGTATACTGCTCTTAACTAGAACACCATATGCATCTTAAAGCACATAAATTGCTAGGTCATCCATAAATCATTGTCGCTCTTTCATTAAGGTCCTAAATTTTATTCTTTGAAGCATACATGCAGCCGAAAGAAGAAAAGAAGGGCCTTACTAATACAGAGGATGAAAATTGGAGAAAGTGTCAGGTCAAAACTAAAGGGATTAAGGGTTTTTATTTCTTTTAAGCTTTTAGCATCAAGAGATCATTTAGGTTTGCCTTATTTGGAAACAGAATTATTACAGACTGCATCCAAGCAAGGCAAGGGATGTCACAATCTTGTTCTAGAGTATTAAAGGAGATATTAGATACAGCATCAATTAGATTCCAGAGAAGCCTGCTAACAGGACTGCTTATAGAAACCTGAGATTGAGCATGGATTTATTGAACTGTTTTATTCTTTTAGCTTGCTTTAATTCAGCTTATTTCTTTGTCTCGGTTTCACCAAGTTGTCTAAATCCTTTTGCTCCTTCCTTGTTCTTCTTTCACATGAATGTTGAGATTATAACAGGACTGCTTAAAAACCCCGAGATTGAGCATGGATTTATTGAACTGTTTTATCCTTTTAGCTTGCTTTAGTTCAGCTTATTTCTTTGTCTCAGGTTTCACCAAGTTGTCTAAATCCTTTGCTCTTTTCTTGTTCTTCTTTCACCATATTGGATATTTCTTTTCTCTTTTTTTACTGCTCATATCTTCAGCCTTCCAGCAGACAACATAATACTAAACAACAAGTGCAAACAGGAATGTCAAGATTATATTGAACAAGGATGGATCGCTGTAAGTAATTCCATCTTTACATAATTACAATTTGGAAAGTGAAAATTTTACCTCAGCTTGCTCATATAAAACTTCATGGCTAACGAGTTAGCTTTTTGAACAGTTAACACCAGGGCGCCCATGTGGTTCTAGGAGAAGATGAAACGCAAAGCAAAGAATCAAATCTTAGAACTTTAAATTTAGCTTGAGAACAAGAGTAAAGCAAATGTGCAATCGCAGACTTAACCCGAAATGCTACTAAACACAAAGGAAAAGGTGAAAACCTTGCGGGCAATAAGCTCAATCAGATGCATCAAGAATTTGCCGAGTCCTTTCCCTTGGACGGAGGAATCCAGCTGTATTTCATATAAATAAAGAACAGTTATCTCTTGCTCCACAGTGAAGCGGTAATGCACGAAACCAAGCAAGGGACTGGGGCTGGGGGCGTCGTCCACCGTCATCTCATTGGCATTAGAATGTACAAATATATAGCGTGCTTCCGGAGCAACCATTTCCCTCCGCTTCACCTTCTCTTCGGCCGCCCACTCCGACCCATACGGCCCCTCCATATTCGCCTGTCAAAGCTCTCAATTAAAACAAGATCGCGATTAAAATTTTGAAATTTAAAAGGAAAGGGTGAGCTCTGTTTAGATTACCTTGAGGAGGCTTTGAATGCATTGTTTCATACAAGGGGAGAGCTTATCACCACGCCCCGATTCCAAGCGTACACAAAGGCCTAGTAGTAGTTTCACACTCAAGAATAGAGGCAAAATAATTTAATTTATTTGAAATTAAAAGGAAAAAGAATGGGGGGGAGGGATTACCATTTCTGTTGAAACAGCGAAAGGGAGGGAAAGAAGCAAGTTGGTCAGTTTGAGCAGAAGCGGCCTTGATGGATTGGTCGATTGCCTTCTTTTTCTCTAGTATCTATTCATTCACCCAAAAGCCAATTGAAAAAAATTCCCCAATATTAGTTTGTAAATTATTCAAAAATGATCCTAGCTGCTTTGCTTTCGGAGAATGGGGAAATAAAATCCTGACGTACGATTTTACCTCACTGCGTTTCAGCTTCTTTTTCTCACTCTCTCTGCGCGACTCCATGCCTGCAGCTTGCCGATCCGATGATGGTCCCGCTCGCGCTCCTTGGAAACATAGAATCAAAAATCTATGAGACCGTCAAAACGGATAAGTTTCAAAACTTTTTCATTTATCCAAAATCCAAACTTCAAATATTTTTCTTTATTCAAGCTTCACGCTTAAATTTTCATTAACGATTTTTCTGTAAGAAATTTTGAAATTTACTTTTAATATATTTATCTATTTATAAATTTTTTTTGGAATATAATCTAGCTATAAATTAATAATACCAAAATCATTTAAAATTTTTTTTAATTTGATCCTTTTTATTATCTCGATTCCACAATTTTAATCTTAATATCTCAAATTTCATTAATTTAATTTTTATATTTTTATTAAAAGTTAAATACTTGATATAAATATTAAAATTCAAGGATTCAATTCCAGGACCTACTTTTTTATTATTCACATGACATGTCAACTTGAAATTTTTTTAAATCATGTAATAGACCATAAATGTTATTGAAAAAAAACTTTACTTTTAAAAAAAATTTATTGAAGATTGTGTTTTTTAAATTTTAAAAATATTAGTTATTACTTGTTAAAGTAAAATGAGTAAAATATACTGATCTCTCCATTTTTTATCATAATTACACCATAGTCCATTAATTTTTAAAATGAGCACTCCGTCCAAACGTGTAAATGACATTAATGCCTTAATATAAAATATTTAAAATGTTCTTCTTCTTTTTTCCATTCTTTCTTTTCTTTCAAGCCAAGCTCCCTTTACACCAATCAGCTACCCTATAGCTGTTTTTGGCTATGAAATGCCAAATTCGACTCGATCTCCCTAAGCTCCCCAAGGGAACACCATGTTCTCCTTTGAGGAGCGTTGTCAGTCGTGGGTGGCCGATGGAAACAATTTTTTTGAAATAAAATTTTAAATTCAAAAATTATAATTTATATAGTGGTAACTTTTAAAATT
Source organism: Theobroma cacao (assembly GCF_000208745.1). NCBI lineage: Eukaryota > Viridiplantae > Streptophyta > Magnoliopsida > Malvales > Malvaceae > Theobroma > Theobroma cacao. The sequence goes on from NC_030852.1 coordinate 9,580,184, forward strand.
AATGAAAGGTAAAATTATTTTAAAAATATTATAACGTCATCAAACTAACAGAAATACTGACGATTGACTAACGGTAGGATTTATATGTTCAATGAACATATTCTTTTGCGGTGGACTGTTTATTTTGAAAACTAATGCACTCATGTATAATTATAATTAAGAGTTGAGAGTGTTAGTGTATTTGACCCAAACAAAATATAATATAGATTAAAATGTACCTTAGTCAATGATGACCTATTCAAAAGGGAAAGAATTGGATGCCAAATGATTGTGGATCATAAGAAAATAAGACTATTTGACAAGCATTTGCAAGAATTCACAAAACCATAATTTTGTTATGAAATATAAGCTGAAAAAAAAGGGATGTAAATGGGTATTTAGTAATCGAGTAGCAGCATGTACTTAACTCGATAACATAAAGTTCGAGTACCTCATAATCGATCATGGGGTGGGCTCCAATACTACTTTTAGTACCCGACTCGGGTTCGAGTATCACCCTTAGGGTATCCTAAATCCGAACTCGATTATATTCATTTCGGTAGGGGTGTGCAAACGGTTAATTTGATTGGTTTAGTTTTGGATATCTAATAACCAAACTAACCGAACTGATATTTAAAAATAAACAAAATCGAACCAAAGTCTACAAATAACCGAACTAACCAAAATCGAACTAATTCGATTAGTTTGGTTCAGTTTCCAAAAACCGAACTTGAGAAATTTTTTATTTTTTTTGTTTGTATATATTTATTTATGTTGTATTTTTTTAATAAATCAATGCTACAAAAATATTAAAAATTATAATAAAAATTATAATAAATAAGATGGATATTCATATAAATGACAACAAATAATTAAAAACATAGATAAAGCCAATAATAAATAGTTGGTTAGGAAAAAACCTAATTGAAATCGAACCGAATTAATTTTAATAGCTGAACTATCCTAACCGAACTATTCAAAGAACCAAACTAATCAAATCAAAAAAATTGAACTCACTTCGGTTCGGTTTGTATTTGCACAACCCTACATTTCGGGTATTAACAGGTATCTAGTACTTGTATAGCAGGATTATAGTTATATTGTATATAATGTTATAAAATTTTGTAATTAGTGAGACTTGAACTTTTGTTCTCTTTATATTATTAACAAACTTAACCACCTCAACCTACTTCCTCTTTTATATATTATTAAAAGTAAAATAAATTTATATTACTTGAACTAATGATGCAAACTTAAATATATAAATTTTCTATATTAATTGAACTTGTAAAGTAATAAATATAAAATAAATTTATATTACTTGAACTATGACACAAACTTAAATATATAAAATTTTTATATTAGTTAAACTTATAAACTAACAAATGCAAAATAAATTTATATTACTTAAATTATGACGTAAACTTAAATATATAAAATTTTTATATTAGTTGAACTTGTAAGCTAATAAATGTAAAATAAATTTATATTACTTGAAATATGATGCAAACTTAAATATATAAAATTTTTATAATAGTTGAACTTGTAGACTAACAAATGTAATATTAATTTATATTACTCAAACTAGTAGATGCCCTTTATCCTTTGGGAGCTCGTTGAACACCGGACCAACTTTCTGTTCTGGTCCCCTATCAATCATCCGTGGGGCTATAGAGTACTTTTAGGTCCTTCAAGAGCTCGTTGATCATCGAACTGACTTTTTACTCTTGTCCCTAATTTGTTGTTCGTTGGGGCTTCAAGACCCATCTTGAGTCTTTCGAAAGCTTGTCAACCATTGGACTAAACTTATGCTTCTGTCCCCTTTTTGTAGTCTGTCGAAACTTCAAGACTCGTCGAAGGTCCTTTGAAAGAAAGTTGATCACCAAGCCACCTTCTTCTCTTGCCCCTTGTCTGTCATCTATTAGGGCTTCAAAACCTTTCTCGGGTCTTCTAAAACCTTGTCGACTATCGGGTCTATCTTTTACTCCAGTCCCTTATCCATCATCTATTGGGGCCTTGAAACCTTTACCGGGTACTCTACGACCTTATTGACCACTTTGTTGACCTTTTTCGCTCGTCCCTATCCAATGTCCAATGGGGCTTCAAGACCAATCTTAGGTCCTCTCAAAGTTCATTGACCATCGGGTAAATCTTTTTCTCCTATCCCTTATCCGTAGTTTGTTAGTGCTTTATGACTTTTCTCGAGTCCTTTATGAGCCCCTCAATCACCGACTCGACTTTTGCTATTGTACTAGTTCATCATTTCTCGAGGCTCTAGGACCTTCGCGAGTTCTTTGAGAGTCAATTGACCCCAAGGTCAACTTTTTTCTCTCATCCCCTATCTATTGTTTATCGTGGCTTCGAGACCTTTTCTAGGTCCTTAAGGAGTCCCTTGACCACAAGGTCGACCTCCTTCTTTCGCCTTTATTCGTCATCCGTCGAGGCATCGGGATCAATCTCGGGTCCTCTAGGAGTACATTGATCAATGGGCCTACCTTCTTCTTTCATCTTCTATCCGTTGTTAGTAAGGGCTCTAAGACCTTTCTCAAGTCCTCCAAGAGCTTGTCGATAACCAAACCCACCTTCTATTCTCATTTTTTATCCGTCGTTTGTCGAGGCTTTGAGACCCATCTAGGGTCTTGTAGGAGATTGTCGACTATCGAGCCAACTTTTTTTCTTTTCCCATATCCGTCTTTTGTCTAGACTTCGAGAGTTTTCTTGGGTTCTCTTTTAGCTAGTTTACTCCAAAGTCGATGTTCTTCTCCCATCCACTACATGTTGGTCGGGGCTCTAAGACCTTTTTCGAGTCCTTTAGGTACTTGTAAACTATTAGATTGACCTTCTGTTCTAGTCCCCTCTCTATTGTCTATCAAGCCTTGAGAACCTTTGCTGAGTCCTTCACTATCGTGTGTACTATCGAGTGGACCTTGTGTTCCTATACTTTTTTCGTCGCAAGTTGACGCTCTAGGTTCTCCGAAAGCTAATCGACCATCGAGCTGACCATTTTCTCTAATCCCCTATCATCGTCAATCGGTGTTCTAAGACCTATCTCAAGTCTTTCGAGAGCTTGTTGACCATTGGGCTGACTATTAGCTCCCGTCTACTGTCTATAGTCTATCATTTATCGAGGCTTTAAAACCCATCCTTGGTCCTTTAACAACTTGTCGACCACCAAGCCGACTTCTATTCTCATTTTTTTTGTCATCAATTGGGGCTCTTGAACCCATCCCTCGATTACTAGAACTTTTCTCGATTCCTCAATGACTCACTTCTTGTCATCCAGCAAGGCTCTAAGACCTTTCTCGAATCCTTCAAAAATCCTTCGACAATTGGGTTAACCTTCTTTTCCTACCCCTATTCATCATTTATCAAAGCTTCCAGACTAGTGTTGGGTCCCCTAACAGCTTGTCGACGATAGGTCGACCTTTTTTTCCCCATCTCTTATCCATCATTGGTTGGGGTTTTGGGATTTTTCTCAACTTTTTCGAAAGCCCTCAACCACTAAGTTGACCTTATACTTCCATCCCTTGCCAGTTATCAATTGAGGCTTTAGGTCTTTCAAGAGCCAATCGGCCTTCGTGCCAACCTTTTTCTCCCATTCACTATCTGTAAGGGCTTAAGGACCTTTTCCACGTCCTCTAGGAGTCCTTCAACCACTAGGTTGACCTTTTTTTCTCAACTTTTTTTGTTGTTCATCAAGGCTACAAAACTAGTCCCATGTCTTTAAAAAGCCCATTGACAACCAAGCTTACTTTTTTTTCATCCCTTGTCCATTGTTTATTTGGGCTTCGGTACTTTTTCTAGGTTCTATGGGAGATCATCGACCATTGGACTAACCTTCTACTCTTTTCCCCTCCCTATTGTCTGTCAGAGTTTCAAAACCCGTATTGCGTCCTTCGAGAGCTTGTCGACTACTGAGCCAACCTTTTGCTTCTATCCCCTAAATGTCTTTAGTATGGAATTCGAGACCTATCCTAGGTCTTCTAGGAGCCAATCGATTATAGGGCTAACCTTATTCTCTCGTCACCTATTTATGATCTGTTAGGGCTTCGAGGACCTTTCCTAAGTCCTTCAAGAGCGTGTCGACCTTCGAGTTAACCTTCTACTCTTGTTCCTTATCCATGACCACCGAGGCATTTTTCAAGTCTTTTGAGAGCCCTATTTTGTCATTTGTCTGGGTTTTAGGGTTAACCTTTTTCTCCAATCCCTAATTGTCATTCATTGGGGCATTGAGACTAGTCTCGAGTCGTCTATATGTACGTAAACCACAAGGTTGACATTTTTCTCCCTTTTTTATCCATTTTTTATTAGAGCTTGAGAACCTTTCTTAAGTATTCCAAAAGTCCCTAAACCAATAAGCTAATTTCGTCTGGCCTAGATGACTCGTTTCGAGTCTTGTGGGAGCCAATCGAGGCCTCGAGTTGATCATTTTCCCCTGTCCATTGTTCGTCAGGGCTCCAGGACCTTTCTCGGGTCCTTTAAAGGTTCTTTAAACATCAAGCTGACCTTTTTATCTTGTTCTTTTTTGTCAACTGTCTAGGCTATAGTACTAGTTCTCGGTCCTCAAGCAACCCGTCAACCATCGAGCCTACCTTCTTCTCCTATCACCTATCTTTTGTCCATTTAAGCTCTAATACTTTTTTTGGGTTCTACGGGAGCCCATCGACCATACAATAGACATTTTGCTATTGTCCCCTATCCATTGGAGTTTTAAGACCCTCTCGCATATTTCTAGAAACCGTTAGCCATGGCGTCGACCTTTGCTCCGATCCCCTTAACGTCATCCATTGAGGCTCTAGGACATGTCTCAGGTCCTTTAGGAGCTCATTGATCACAAGGTTTGCCTTTTGCTCCCATCATTTGTTCATTGTTTGAAGGGTTGAGACCTTTTTTGTCACAACCCAGTACTCCCCTCGAGCCCGTGACAATCGTCGCGGTGTCCCGGTAAACACTCATTGCCCGAAATGTCAACCCGAAACCGTGCAAGACTTTACTATCAGTTTCTCATTTCCCTTGTGAGCAACCATTGTCAAATATCGTGTTCTAAAAGATTTTAAACTGTTTCCAACTAAAAACAAATAAAATATTAATTTTCGACTCACAGGGGTATTTTGGTCATTTTTTTTCTCAAAAATTTCGAAACTGGCTAAAACATAATATACAAGTACAAAACACATAATTCATAATTCAAAATGAGTTTAAAAGTCTAAAATCTTCATTTAAAACGAAATTACGGTTATTTGAATATAATAAGAAAATAAAAGAAATATTAAGTAAAATATTCTAATTTTATAAAACAATATTTATAGAGTTATACGTGAATAATTTTTATAGCGAAAAAAGCTAAATAAATTTATACTACTGAAATACAGTAAGCCAAAATATTTAATTTAATTTACAATAACAAGAGGGCCCCCGAATAAACAAAAGTAAAGAGGACTGTGAACCTACGGTTTGGAAAATGCAGATCCCACTGTAGTCCTCGATGAGATCAGCTATCTACAGTCTATACTGAACCTGAAATGGGTGGAAAGGAGGGTGGTGAGATTATAAAATCCCAATGAGTAAACAAACATCATCATAAACATCTAGAGTTGAGTACATGGAGACAATAAAGTAAATCATCATAAACTGGGTTATAGCATTAGAACACATTTTGTTCAAAACACGTAAAGAGGCTTATGAATCTCATAAAAATCTAGGCTTGTGCCATAAATCCATTCTCGGGGACACCTTGGCCGAGGCATCCTACCGAGACCGCCAAGGCTATTAAAATTCACATTTCACATAAATCATGTTTTTGTTTTGAAAACATAGCCGTTCCTTGGCGTTGGCTGAGTTCCCCCTCACGTGGTGGTTTAGCGTGAAGTGAACCCTAAACTTTACCCCAGGAGATACCCTACGCGCCTCTCCGTTCGAGGTAAGAATATAATGGGGTTTACCGTGCCCCTCTAAAAGGCTGGTCCACAGAAACCCCCTACTGCAGTGATTAATTAATATATAATCCACCATATAATAAAACTCAATAACATGATATGGCAATTTTGTAATTCGTAGTTTTTCAAGGTAACCAAACAATTCGCATTTCAATACAATTGCCAACTAGCCAATCATGCTCGATTTATCATAAGCCAGTTAATTTAAACAATCAAATTGCCACAATTAACAGTCTCCGTGTACTCTATTTTTCAAAATCACTATTAATTTCAAAACAATTTATAATTTAATTTCATTGAAACTCATTTATTCATAAAACATGAAAATTTATCTTTTTAAATTCCTTTTTCCATAGAATTCATGAAAGCATCTAAAAACCACCCTAGATAATTAAAATGACAGTAAGTTTACTCACAATGTCTAGAATGCAGACTTTCGAAGCACTCTGTCTACTGGTCCTCGGATGCAATTTCCTTGCCTTTATCGGAGGACTCACCACCTTGACACAGTACAAAATCGAGAGTTTCACCAAGTTGGTACTAAATCAAAATTAAACTAATTTAGACTACCAATGCATGATATGGAATGCAAAAATGCACTGGTAACTATCTAAACCCGGTATTGGCCTAATTCGTCTTATCACCCGATTAAATTCCTAACGGGTCCGTTTAAACTCCAATTTAATTCTTTTCAGTTTCTATACCTCAATTGCACCCAAATTAACTTAATGTCCCTCAGTGTGGTGCAAATTATCAGTCCCAACAGCAAATTACGAAAATACCCCTAGTGGGTAAAAATTCGTATTTTTGCTCCGAAAATTCCCATTATTTTTCTAGGCTCATAATTCATCATTTCTTAACCAATTCTCCTAGAATAAAAATCAAACTCATCCTCACTCATACATGGTAAATTCGGCCATTAATGGTTGTGGGAGAAAATAAATTCTTTTCTTGTTGTTTTGTTTCTAAATATGCTAAACTAACTAAAAACACTAACATAACTTAAAATCAAATTAATCTAACAACTTTCTCTCTCCTAACCCATTTTGATCAGCCAATAATTCATCATAAAAACATGTAATTTAAGCATGAAAAATAAGGAGAAATGCTTAAGGAAAATAGATTTCAAGCTTAAGTTGAAAAATCCTACCTTTTTCACTTGTTTTCTTGATTTTCCACACTTTTTCTCTTGAAATTCCTCACCTAGGGTTTGTTCTTCCTCTCTTTCTCTCTCTTCCTTGCTTGGCTGAATATTTGGAGAATAATGGGCTGATTTATGCTGATTTTTAAGTTAAATATTAAATTATCCTAAGCTTGACACATGACATTTTTTTATTGGTCTATTTTTCAAATTTTAAAAATTTAAACATTTTATCTCCACCACATGATTAGTCAAAGGTCAAAAATGAGGATAAAGGAAGACCATGTGCTGGAAAAATATCCTAGTGGTGGAAAATTACAATTTTGCCCCTAGAGTGGTAAAATTACCATTTTACCCTTATACTCCAAATTATACCGAAATTAAAATTTTTCACTTTTAAACCTCAAATCATACTCCAATAAGTCAAATTATACTCCAATAAGTCAAATGGAGACAAATAAATCTTTTCTAAAATTACCATTTTATCCTCAGGTGGTAAATGACCATTTTACCCCTAAATAGTGAAAATTTCGATTTGACTCCAAATTGATCCTCAAACTCCGAATTACCATTTTGAGTCATCCTTGGACTGTGATGATCTTAATCTCACCTTAAAATTGCTATTTGATATAGTTCGAGGATTAAATCAACTTTGTTATACCTCTAGGTACAATACCGACTTTTGTAAATTTTTCGAGACTCTCCTAGCATGCAATCATGTTATCATCACATGTATGTAATGACTAGTATTTTATAAAGTCGAGCTTTACATTTTTCGAGTCCTTCGAGAGCGTGTCGACCTCTGAACTGACCTTTTCCTCCTATTCCCTCTCCATCGTCCGTCATAACTCTAAGACTTGATTGGGTTCCTTTAGAAGTTCACCAACCATCAAGCCAACCTTCTTCTCACGTCTCTTGCTTGTCGTCCGTCGAGGATCTAGGACCCATTTGGGGTCCTTAAGGAGCTCATCGATCATTGGGTTGACTTTTATCTCCCGTGACCTGCCCATCGTCCATTGGGGCTCCAAGACTTTTCCTAGGTTCTTTTGGAGCCCGTCCACCCCCGCGCTAACCCCAAGACTTTTCCTAGGTTCTTTTGGAGCCCGTCCACGCCTGCGTTAACCTTCACCCATTTCTTGCTTGTTAACTGTCTGAGCTCTGAAACATTTCCAAGTTCTTTTGGGAACCTATCGACCACTAGGACAACTTTTTGCTATTGTCCCATATTTGTCAACAAATTGGGCTCCGAGACCTTTCTCAAGTCTTTTGGGAGCTTCTTGATCATTGGGCATACCTTCTTCTCCTATCCCTTATCCGTCGTTCATAGGGGTTACAAGACCTGTCTCGAGTCCTCTAGTAGCCCATCATTCTAGGTTAACATTTTTCTCTCATCCCTTATCCCTGGTCCATTGGGGTTTCGAGACCTACCTAGGGTCCTCCGAGAGCTTGTCAATCATAAAGCGAAACTTCTGCTTTAGTCTCATTTTAATCGTCTTTCAAGGCTCTAAGAGCTCATTGACCACAAGGTTGACCTTTTACTCTCGACTCGGACTCATCTTGGGTCATCTGAAGCCCAATAACCATGGGGTCGGCTTTTTGTTCTCATCCCCCATTCGTCATCCTTGTCTTAGATCCTTCGGGAATCAATTGACCCTTAGGCTGAACTTCTTTTAGTCTTATAATTGTCAACCGTTGGGGTTCCAACAGTAGTCCTCGATCTTTCGAGAACCCGTTGAGCCTCGAGCTACCTTTTGCTTTAGTCCTTTATCCATCATCCATCGAGGCTTTACCTTTCTCAAGTCTTTTGGTAGTTTGTCACCTTTGGAGAACTTTTTTCTCCTATACCTTTTTCGTCGTCTATTAGGGCTTTGGGACATTTCTCGGATCCTTTAGTAGCCTATCGACCACCGAGTTGATCTTTTGTTCTAGTGCCTTATCCATCATATTTTAGTGCACTAATACCTTTCTCGGGACTTTTAGAAGCTTGTCGATCACGAGGTTGACCTTTTGCTCTTGGCCCTTGTCTGTCATCTGTTGGGGCTTCGGGGACATGTGCTTGTGCCTTTGGGAGCGCGTCAACCACTAAGCTAACCTTATTTTCTCATTTTTCATTTGTCGTCTGTTGGGGCTTCGGGTCTCGTTTAGGGTTTACGGGAGCCTGTCGACCACTAGGCTTGACTTTTTTCTCTTTTCCCGTATTCGTCGCTCGTTGGGGATCCGAAACTTTTCTTTAATACTCTAGGAGCCCGTCGACCAGTAAGTTGACCTTCTTCTTCCGTCCCCTTTCCATCTTCCATTGGGGTTGTAAGACCTTTCCCTAGGTCTTCTAGGAGATCGTCAACCTGTCATTTAAAATCTGTAATGACCCTACCTCGGTCGCTACTAGCGTTCGAGACTTTCAAGGAATTCCGCCAAGTCCTGAACAAGCCTCATTTGAGATTTCCTTTAGATTCATTAAATATACATTCACATGCGTAAGTGAATAATATTAATTGTACTACTGTTTACTCCATTCGAAATAATAATAATTAAGTATCAATCATAAGGTGTTAAACCATTCATGTCCATGAGTTTACAACATTTTGCAACATCTAACAATGAATACACGTTAGGCTTATCCCTATCTGCGAAAAGGGAAAATAAGATGGGGTGAGTCTCATAAACTCAGTGATCATCAGCCTCGTGAGTAGGCGAGGAGAGGAAACAAACATAAAGATGGAATGTTTATAAATTCAAAAGTAAGCATAGAAAACACCATTAAACTGAGAGATTTTATTTTTATACCTTGCAAGTCTTAAAAATAATGAATCATAAGTAAACATATACGAAAATGATTGTATTTAAGGTACTAAAAAATCTTTCAACTTCGATATCCAGTCAATAGTAAATCCAATGGCAAGTGTAGAATGAAGAGTTACAAACATATAAATGTGAAATAACTGATCACCAAAGAATATGTAAATTTCACTTGCCATTTAATAGTAAATTTCAAGTGTTAATGCCATGCATTGTGTAATAAAAATCCATAAGTGAGCATCATCCTCGAGTAGGTTTAGTATAGGCCTTAGGCTTACTTTCTCATACATGATCACCTACTCGTGGGAACTGCCCACGCCATTTTATATAAATCGGGGCTTCAAGTCCCCCTTTACCTATTCATGGGAACTGCTCACGCCACCCAATATAAATTGGGGCTTCAGGTCCCCCTTTACTTACTCGTGGGAACTGCCCACGCCACCCAATATGAATCGGGGCTTCAGGTCCCCTTTTACAATCAAATATCAATAATCAACAATGACTACTTTGTGCACAAATACCACACTTAACTGGGTGTAGTAATAGGTCCTACCCAAAGTATCTCAATCACGTTAAAATGAAAATCATTGCAATTTAATGCATTTGCAAAACATGACAGATCAAAAGCAATATAATCATAAATTGAATGTTATGCATAATTTATTTCAAAGCATGGCATATCCATCAAATCAACATGCTAAGTGAAATCAATAATAAATTTTTTTTAAATCCCATGAATCAAATAATGACCATTGGCCCAAACATCCACAAGCGTGAAAGGTATGATTTTGAAGCAAAAAACCAGTCAAAGGTTTGTTTCCCCGTAATTAAAACCTTGTAGATATATACTTATGTATAATATAAAAAAAAACGGATTTAAAATCCTTGATTGCAATTGCAAACAACCTAGGGTTTTCTACCAACTCATGCTTTCCATAATTTTGTCAACCATCAAATGTAATATATATAATATATTTACAGGGATATAGTTCTTAAAATTTAGCACCCACTCACCTCACAAAAGCGGGACGCTACTTTGCTATTGGTTCGTGTGTGTATCTAGCTATTCTTTATTCCTTTCCCATTTCTTTCTTTCTCTTTCCTGCTCCTCTTTTTGTTATTTATGTTTATTTTTTTCTCTCTTCCTCTCCTTTCTCCTCTTGCTGTCGATCTTCCTTTCAGCTGGCGTTTCTCTTTTTTCTTCTTATTTTTCTTTCTTCTTTTTTCCCTTTTCTCCTTTGACACTGCCGCTGCTCTTCCTCTCTCTTTTTTTTTTCTTTTTTTCTTTTCCTCCGACACACCGTTTCTCTCTCTCTCTTTTCCTTCTTCTTTTTCTTTTCTTCCAGCCGACCTTACTTTTCCCTTTTTCTTCTACTCTAGCCGACCTTCCTTTTCCCTTTTCTACTCCTCTAGCCAGCCTTTATTCTTTCTTTTTCTTTCCTTTCTTTCTCTTTCCCTCCTTCTCCTTCCTTTCCTTTCTCCTTTCTTCTTTATTTTCTTCTCAATTTTTGGCTGAATTTTTCTTCTCTCCCTCACAGTCGACTCTTTTCTCTTTTTCAGCTTTTTTTCTACTCTCTTTGTCTTGTCCCATCACTCTTTTCTTTTATTTCTTTCATTTCTTCCTTCACTATTTGCATTGATTGACCCTCATCTTTCTTTCCTTTTTTTCCTTCTTTATTTCTTTTCCTTTCTTTATGGTGTGCAATTGGCTAGCCCCTACCATCATTCTTCTTCCTTTTTTTTTTATTATTTTATCATTTGTTTTATAATTTATTTATTTTATTTCCTCAACTTCATTTTATTACTACACATCCCTCAAATTTTCGTATTTTAAAATTTGATCCTTTCGACACGTGTAAAAATTCTAATTTCCTTCTATCTTCCTCCTCTTACACGTATACAACCAAAATATCAAAGTCGCATTTCAACGCGGTGTCACCATAATATTTAAATATTTACTTATTGCGCTAGTTCGATTTAATAAAATCACGCAATACAATTACAGTCGTTTTTCTCCAAAATTCTTCCTTACTTCTTCTCCCCCATTTAAATTAGTCATATGCCCTTCTTTTAAACTAATTTTCGTGATTAATAAAATATTAATATTTTAACATTATTTTATTCATAAAATAATATTTTATTTTAAAATATTTTCTTTGCCCATAACCATTTTTCGACACTTAAATTTGCATCAAGTGGCCGTTCGCTTTATCGATAAGGTCTTATTAACGACTAAACAAGGGTATGGGGTGTTACAATCTCCCTCACTTAATAGAATTCGTCCTTGAATTTCAGTCAATGTTGGTTCATTAATCCTACTCTAGGATTCTATTTCATTCCTTCCTTTATAAGGAATTTTGGTTTATCCACCTTGTTTATTCTCCATTCGATTAGAATACTGCACTTATGTCTATTATCACCTTTTAGAATCAAATTGGAAATATCCTCTACAATCATTATCGCTTATCATTTCGATGCCGAGTGTGCCTTTATCTCCATCATTAACTTGAACCATAACTCCATCCCAATCATCCCATATTACATTTATGTATACCTAATCACCCTCTTATTACTTCGTTCCTTGTCAAACATCTCGGCATTCATTCATTCATTCATTTCATTCCCGTACCATATTAGATAGCATACAACATTATAAACATGCTATATTCGTTCTGGTACGTTTTCTCAATGTTGGAGGAAAATTAACGCCTTCAAGTATTCCCACATGCTTCATGTTTATCTTGCATCTATGCAACTTCAATCTTCTCTGTCTTTCCGTTAATTTACACGTTCGAAGATTCACACTTCTACCTCATTCTTAATTTAATGCGGTTCAAATTGTGTGGAAAAGGTAATTCAATTGTCACTCTTTATCTTTAATTATAATTCTTTCATTCACCATCAAATTCTTTTTAACAGTTCTAGTCCTCCTTGCTTTAAAATGTACTATCATTATCATGACGTAGAACTTTTTAGCTATCCTAAACAAAATTAGATTTTATCTTTCTCACCCAATTCGCTAACTTCCACATTTTAATACCATCGCATTATTGTCGCATAGAGAGTTTAGCATAATTAGGAAATAACACTTCATTCATTCTTGCATCCCAATCATATCATTCCATCTTGACTATCATTTCGGAATTCTTTTCATATTCACATAGTTCAATTTTCAAGTGGTATCTCTTATCATTGTACCATTCATGCGACTCATCAGGCCTATTTTATCCAAAACTCAAATTACTAAAAATAATTCTTCACTTCCACCGCTTACTTACACAACTTCACATATACCTATATATATTCATTTAAATGTTAATATTCATCACCGTGTGTAGGGACTCCTATCAACTATATTCGAATTGGATTCCCTTTTTACTTTCTCATTTTTTACATTTCTAGTTTATCCCTCTATTTCACTTTCAAAGTTCATATTTAGTCCACGAACATTAGATTATAATCAACTTCCAAATTACTTTTTGAACCCTTAAGTTATCATTCAACTTACATCCTACCACAGTTTATCCTTTATATAGTCCATATGAACTTGCATTATACCGATGTACAACTCTACGTACGTACAAACTTAACCTTTTCTATTATCATTTCCAACCATATATATGAGTTTCAGTGTACCATGTATCATTGTATCATTGTATCATAGTGTCATTACCCACATCTCAATCACTAAATATTGTTTTCATCCAATTATATTTCGGTATCCATGTATTCTTTATGATCTTATTGACCCTTTAAGTTCATCTTTATTGGATCACTGTATCTTATGCAATATCATAATCCTTAAAAGTCACCTTCGTTTTTCATTTACCTTTTGTACTTCCATCGTATATGTCCTTATTCATTTGGATATTAGTTGATCACTTAAAATTTAGATTCATCGAGGTCGTGTACACTTCTTACATTTCGAATACTAATTTCCCACATTAGGAAATTTTCATTAACCAACTTCATTATCAGGATTATCTTTAATCATTTTGTACTATTCCTTAACACCAATATACCATTACTTTCCCTTTAGCGTCTACACAGTCAACGCTAATATTTATAAACTTAATATAGATTTTACTTAAGCATCCCTCGACATCATCGCCAATATCTAATTTCAATCTCACGTCAAGTGACCTCATGACTTATGCTTTAACCATTAAGCTCCTTGACAATTCCAAGTTCCACATTTCTTTATCATGCATAGAAAATATTTTAAAGTACTATTAACCATTGTTCTTGACATTTCTAGTTCGGTCTATTCATTTCAAAACTCTTATACATTGTCAAACACTCAATTACTTATTTACTCATTAATCCTTCAAACATATTCAGTTCAAAAGCATGCACTTATTCTCTAAGATATCTTAATGTATTCTCATTTATTCATACCAATTTGTATTCTTAGATTTCTCCCATAATTTATCTTACTTTTCATTTACTCTTTCCTTAGCCTTTAACAAGGCTTAATTTCTTGTCTCCCTTATTTCTTAGGGTTTGACTTTAGTTAGCATAATGTTTATCTTAATATTTCACATGGTAATTTATCTTAAGACTCTCCCACTTCTCATTTACCTACATGCCAATATATATAAGTCGACAAAGAAACTTTCCAATTCATTTATATCAATACCTTTCAAAACCTTAAAACTCCAATTAACGAAGCTTAACATGAAGTCCAATGACCTTAATTCAGCTCGTAAGTTCAACTTCACGTCTTTCACATTTTATTCATGCGTCCTAGACATGAGGTGTTCCTAGCGCTGTGGCACGGTGGCAGCTAGAGTTTACTTACTTAATGCTATCGATTTAAATTTAAGGTTACTACATTAATCATCCTCCAAGCTTACGTCAAAATTTTCATAACTATGTATATTCTTTTGTGCTTATCACATATAATAGACCAAGCCAATATTTTCATATTTATCTCATTCTTTAACACTTGTCAACCATCAATAAATCCCACCTTAGAACATTATTTCCATATTGTGTAATGACTTCACCATATACATATAACACCACACACATAATTATTCACTGTTTCTAGTGTTCCACAATTTTTTAGTATTCACAACTAATTATCTTTCTTATCTTATAACTCAATTAGTTTAACCACTTCAACTTAGTATCATCATGAATTTTGTCTATCTTGATCTTTCTACTTAGGTTCACATCATTACTTCAAAATTCTAGAATTTATTCTTCCCCCATTTTCATAATTATTTCCAATAATATATTAGGTCAATTAGTATCTTATAGTACTCTCTATACAACCCATCAAGCACATTGTGTCCAAATCTCAAATCACTAAGAATAATTCTTTATTCCCACCGATGACATGAGTAATTCCACATATACATATATACATCCATTCAAATGTCAACATCCATTACCATGTTTAAGAACCCCTTCTTACTTTCCTCAATTTCAACATATCTATTCCACATTTCATCTTTTGTGGTATGCCTAGATTGTCCTTTGGGCATGCTTCACTACTAGCATTCATATACCTTTACCATAACATTTAGTATATATTTGTTTAAGCAATGATCTGCAAATTTACTCTTAGTTACGTATATCTCAAATTGTACACCACTTATCGTCGAGATCTTGACTTTACTCTTCAGTTCTTAACCAATTACATTTATAAAGTGAATAATTTACTTAATTATTGCATCTCACCTTTGCAGGTCATAAGATCAAAGTTTCTTAAACTTAGGGTGTAGAAACTCTCTTACCTTTGGAGAAATTAATTTCAAGTCTAATCATTTGCATCATTGATTACATAGTGAACCAATAGACTTTCAAATTGATCTTTAACATAGTTGTATATCAAGCTCAAATATAAATCTCCATATGAAATTTAGATTAGAATCAACATTTTTAAGTCATTTAACTTCGAACTACCGAATACACAACTAGTCCTTTAATCCTCTGGCTTCACGTTAAGCATAGCAAAATTCAAGCTCATCCTTAGAGTAGATTGTTTACTAGCCTTTTACCTCATGACTACACATCAATTATAATAATCACTGATTTTCACCCTTGAGCTAATTCATGCATTTATAACTATAAATCATAATAGTTCAAATTAAACCTTGGAATCTCACAATCACTTGATTAAAATCCAAACCAGCTCCATCTAAGCTGCTATACACATATTCCATACAATTTTGCAAACTAAAGATTTTGGAAGCCCAACACCATTTATATATAAGCAAAGCAAACTCAATTAACACAGTGCACTTACCTCTGTGCACATAAGTATTAGTTTACACCTCTCTTAATACTTAGATGTATAAGCCTCAAGTGTGTTGGTCCCAAGTAAATGTACGAGAGGGGGGGTAAATAGCGCAATTTGGCTCTTTCAAAAATTAGCCCTAAGTGGGAACAAATGCAAGTAAAAAGAAGGAATGAAAATAAGAACAAAAACAGAGTAGATAACACAGCAAAATTTAGAGTAGTTCTGTCCAAGACCTACATCCACTGCCTTGATTGTTTAACCAAGAATTTTCCCATCAATCCACTAAGAACGGTGAAATTCACAAGCTTTCACCGAGCTTTACAATGGCTTTTACTAGGCTTAGCCAAAACCTTTCACAATGGTTTTTACCGGGATCAACCAAAACCCAAAGTAGTTTTTCAAAGGCTTAACCATAACCTTTCACAATGATTTTTCACGGGCTCAACCAAAACCCAAAGTGGTTTTTCAAAGGCTCAACCACAACTTACAACAATGGTTTTTCACGAGATCAACCAAAACCCAACAACTAATTTTTCAAGGCTAAGTTAGAACCTATACATTCAATCAAGCAATCCAAGCTTGAATAAATCCCTTAGAGTGCCTTGTACACTCTAAGTAATCAAGAAATGAAGAAAAGATGAAGTACAATTGATCACCTAGCTGATCTAAGATGTACAAAGCTAAGCTCAAACACTTTTTCAAAGGATGCGAGTGAAATACAAGTGTAAAGAGAAGGTTTTTGGTCTTCTAAGCTCAAAATCACTATGGATGGCTTCTTTCTCTTCCTTTTGACTGTTGGAGAGGCTTTAAATACTTGTAAAATCAATTCTGGCCGTTGAAGACAGAAACTAGTCGTTATTTTGTCTTCTAGTATTCAATTCAAATTTTCTGACAAAATGATCTTAGTCGACTAATTGCGCTCTTAGTCGACTAAGTTATCTTTGTCTTCTAAACCTAGTTTTTGGCAGTGAACTCTTAGTTGACTAACTTCCTTCTTAGTCGATTAAGTTGTTTCTGTCTTGAAGTCCAAATTTCTAGCAGTAGGCTTTTAGTCGACTAACTTACTTCTTGGTCGACTAAGTCTTCTCTGTCTTTCAATCCTCTTGAGCCCGCCAACTTCTAATTTGAATTATAGCTGACTAATACCCTTCATTATCCAACTAAGAGGCTTCTGTTTTGTTGATCAATTGTGGCTCCTTATTCATATGATTTTTGATATGTGTCTTTGAATGATTGATTTATTCTTGGCATACAATTTTTGTCTTGCACACTTAAACAATATAATTAGACATCTATGAAAAGGAATATTTTGCTATCATAAAAAACATATAGAGTCAACATTCTCTATCTCTTATTTTTGATGATGACAAAACACTTATAGATTAAGAGTGCAACGTCTATGTTCAATATGAATGCTTCAAATCTGTGTGTGTAATGAGTTGTTCCCCCTTAGTCAATGCATCTAGTTTTCTTTACATAATCTTTGACAAAACCAAAACTGAGCATCACACACATAACTTAAACATGAAGACCTATTTAACTCTATTTAACTTAGTCTTCCTTCTCTCCTTTTTCTTTTTCATCATTAAACAAGATATTTAAAACTCCCCCTTAATGAGTGCATCAAGATTTTCCTGTAATCTTTAAATCAAACTTTAATGAATGAGAATCATAAGCACTCATACACCAAAGTCATACAAGCTTATAGATATAGTTCAATAACTTCAAGAGTCAAGCTTGTGTCTATGTAAGAACAAATGTATGGGAGTTAAATTATTTCAAGAATTTGTCAAAGATTACTCAAATAATGTTCAAGAAAATTTGATCATTTTGTCATAATCAAAACTATAATAATTTTAATGCTAACAATCTCCCCCTTTTTGATATGATAAAACTATGAGCATAATTTGCATTTGAAATGATTTTAAAATCTCCCCCTCAACATATGCATAAAATTAAATTTGCTCATAAACCTTCTCCCCCTTTTTGTTATATCAAAAAGGTTAAGAAGAGTGAGCATTAAACACTTAAGCTCAAGAAACAATGGTTAGCAAAATCCATCAAGAATATAAGCATTAAGACCATGAATATGTAACCATAAAATCTCCAAGTCATCATATATATGCACTTAATATCCTTAACCAAGTCATTAAGAAATATACCCATTAAGCACATTCAAGTATTAATTCATCAAGAGATTTATCAATGAGAAAGCCACATGTATATATATCTATAAGCAAAATGTGCACATAACAGTTATGGAGTTCAAGAAGGACAATCATAAAGATGTTCAATAGGCACATAAGCCATATTTCAACTCCAATACCAAGTGTTAAAGCTTAATATACCAATTGATAGATATAAGTAAAATCTCCCTTTTTGTAAAAGAACAATATCAATTATGAGAGATGAAATCATTTTAAATCTCATTATATTAATTGGTAAAGCACTTATAAAGACTTCCCTTATCATTCAGCATGCCATGCATATCAACTTTAAGGCTCAAAACATTCAAGAAAAATATGATCAATTTAAAGCTCAAGTGAGAAAAGACAATTATAAAGCTTGATGCTAATTTTAAAGCTAGACACTAATTGAGAAAACTTAAGGCTTGATACCAATTATGCATTTCAACATTCAAATTCAAATGAGAAGCAATATAAGGCACAATATCTATTTTGGTGTTTAGAAAGATGTTACTGGTAAAGAGGAACACCAAATGTTAAATTCTCACCATACCTTGTTATTGAAGATCTTAATTCCTTATGATATCAATGGTAATAATTGACTTCCCCTTAAGAAATCATAAGCTCAGCACAAATTGTTAGAGATCCTTAATAGATCAAACATTAGGAGAGAAATCATGAGCCTAGAGTAAATAAGCATTCAAATGGTTATTTAATTTATTTCCCTAATACTCAAGTATTCACGGAACTAAAAGAGTATGAGCATTTGAATAGATGTTCAACATATGCATCAATACTCATATTTCAAGAAGCATTTGCAAAGTAGTTCTTAGGCATGTCTAAGGCATTATTAGTCTTCAAGCATTATTCTCAATTATCATCAAGTATTATCGATCATCATCAAGCATTCATTATTCTCAATATCAATCAACCAAGCAGTATTAATCAAGCATTTTCAGGAAATTCCCTAAAAAATGGCAACTCAAGGGGAAAAAAAATATCATCATTAAGCATTTTTAGCAAGTATTCTTCCAAATTAATTTCAAGCAATCATTCATCCAAGTCATTTTGAAGCAAGCATTGCAAGATTTATTCTCCAAATTATATATGAAATTGTCAATTCAAGGAGAACTTTCGTTTATTGCAATCATGTATGAAAGTTATGATCAAATAAGCATAAACATGATTACAAGAAATAACATGGCTATTTTCCTTAATCATGATTCCAATTTTGTTCATCAAAGTGCAAGCATGAGTTCAATATAGACATATACCCATTGAAAAAATATGCAACCATTGAAGTTCAGGGTACATGCAATATCTCAATAATTCATGATTCATGAGTGATATAAATTGTTATAGAATATTGAAAGTCAAGCACTCAACTCATGAATATATTCAAAGTGAACATTCAATCATCAATGAATACCAATTATCAAGATTCAAGAAAGAGATATTTAATCAAAGCACATTAGGCATTCATTGCTAACTAAAGCTATAGGCCATATTTTATTTGACATGTCAAGTTGTTTATGGTGACCTATAAGCTAAAGTTGGATGCACACAAAATCTTTAGAT